>NW_020257801.1:0-23113 GCF_003255815.1 Theropithecus gelada
ATTGTATTATGAGCCTCTGACGAAGGATTTTTAAAATATGCTTTATGCATGAATATATAAAACGGGCATATGTTGCAGTAAAGTTTCACTGTTGTACATAAAGCATATTATAATAAAAGTTGTAAAGTTAGCCCTTAGTGGAGAATTGAAGAAAGAAAAAATGCGATGCTTCCAGCCAGCGGGGATGGAATCGCCCAAGACATTCTTTGTTTTGCCATAGAAGCTGCTTACTTTGGTGGAATGTCTCCGGCGAGCCAAGGCTGGCTGGGGAGTAATGGCGGGGCAGTTATATGATGAATAAAAGGGTCTGAGACGGGTACCCCCCTGGGCAGCCCAAGCCCCAGCCAACAGCAGATGCAAATTTGCCTCAGAAATGCACATGGATCAAAATCTTAACACTGCATTTTGTAGTGCTCTTGGAATGTCCCTAAAGAAAAAAATGAGAGATTTCAAAGCATGAACACTGATGGCTTTTTTTCCAGGCAGATTAGCTCGAAAATTACTGTTGGGGTTATTTTCATTGTGCTTAACACTGACGACTGTGTGTTGAGTATTTAATTCTCTGGACAGGCCAGGAGTTCCTTAAAGGCAGAGATTCCTCATGGGCATTGCCCCCCCGCCACCCCCTGGACCCCACACACACAATCACACACCAGCTCTTCTTATGCCCAGAGCAGTAAGCGTTAGCCAGTGATTAGTTAAATGCATTACTGAATTGATGTTTTTTTTTTAAAGAAAAAACATCAATTTTTTTGATCTCAGGTACCTGAGAGATATTGCAGGTTTGGTTCTAGAGACATTCTAGGTTTGGTTTATTAAGCAAACATTGCCATAAAGCAAGTCACAAGAACTTTTTGGTTTCATGGCACGGATAAAAGTTATGTCTACACTATCCTGCAGTCTATTAATTGTGCAATAACATTATGTTAAAACATAATGTAAATAGCTTAATTAAAAATACTTTGTGGCTAAAATACCCTAATGATCATTTGAGCCTTTGGTGCGTTGTCATCTTTTTGCTGGTGGATGGTCTTACCTCAATGCTGATGGCTGCTGACTGATGAGGGTGGTGGTTGCTGAAGTTGGGGTGGCTGTGGCAGTTCCTTCCCTCTCTTCCTTTCCTTCCTTCCTTCCTTCCTTCCTTCCTTCCTTCCTTCCTTCTCTCTCTCTCTCTCTTTCTCTTTCTTTCTTTCTTTCTTTCTTTCTTTCTTTCTTTCTTTCTTTCTTTCTTTCTTTCTTTCTTTCTTTCTTTCTTCTTTCTTTTCTTTCTTTCTTTCGAGACAGAGGGTTGCTCTTGTTGCCTAGGCTGGAGTGCAATGGCACTACCTCGGCTCACTGCAACCTCGGCCTCCCAGGTTCAAGTGATTCTCCTGCCTCAGCCTACTGAGTAGCTGGAATTACAGGTGCATGCCAGCACACCCAGCTAATTTTTGTATTTTTAGTAGAGATGGGGTTTCATCATATTGGTCAGGCTGGTCTCGAACTCCCGACCTCAGGTGATCCTCCCGCCTCAGACTCCCAAAGTGCTGGGATTACAGGTGTGAGCCACCGCGCCCGGCCAGTAGTTTCTTAAAATAAGACAACAATGAAGTTTGCTGCGTAGATGGATTCTTCCTTTCATGAAAGAGTTCTCTGTGTTGGGCAATGCTGTTTGATAGCATTTTACCCACAGTGGAACTTCTTTCAAAACTGGAGTCAGTCCTGTCAATCTCTGTGGCTGTGCTGTCAGCTGGGTTTGTGAAATAGTCTAAATCCTTTGCTGTCATTTCAACAATCTTTACATCGTCTTCACCCGGAGTGGTTTCCATCTCAAGAGACCACTTTCTCTGCTCATCCAGAAGAAGCAACTTCTCATTCATTCAAGGTTTATCCTGAGACTGCAACAATTCAATCCCTCTTCAGGTTCCACTTCCAATTCTAGTTCCCTTGCTGTTTCCACCACGTCTGCAGTGCCTTCCTCCACGAAAGTCTTGAATCCCTTTTTTTTAAATCTAATATTTGCCATCACCCATCTCGTCTGCACACGTGTACACACACACGCATATGCGGCAGACAGTATCCATTCAATGGATCATTCCAACCCTCAAAGTTATCCCTGAGGGTTGGAATCAACTTCTTCCAAACTAATGTTCATGTTCATATTTTGACTTCTGCTTATGAGTCACAAGTGTTCTCAATAGCGTCTAGAACGGTGAACCCTTTTCAGAAGGTTTTCAATGGACTTCGCCCAGATCCATCAGAGGAATCACTGTCTATGGCATCTTTACAACATGTATGTCTTAGATAATAGGGTTTGAAAGTCAAGATTACTTCTTCATCTTTGGGCTGCAGAATGGACGTTGTGTCAACAGGCATGAAAACATTCATCTCCTTGTACGTCTCCATCAGAGCTCCTGGGTGGCCGGGCACATTGTCCATGAGCAGTATAGTTTTTTGTTTCTAGGTTTTTGTTTTTGAGACAGAGTCTCACTCTGCTGCCCAGGCTGGAGTGCAGTGTGCAATCTCAGCTCACTGCAGCCTCCACCTCCTGGGTCAAGGCATTCTCCTGCCTCAGCTTCCTGAGTAGCTGGGACTACAGACACGCAACAGGCTGGTCTCAGATTCCTGACCTCAGGTGATCCACTTGCCTTGGCCTCCCAAAGTGTTGAGATTACAGGCGTGAGCCACCGTGCCCGGTTTGAACAGTATAGTTTCAAAGGAATCATTTTCTGATCAGTAGTTCTCAACTGTGGGTTTAAAATATTCCATAAACCATGCTGCAAACAGACATGCTGTCATTCTGGCTTTGTTCTTCCGTCCATAGAGCACAGGAAGAGCAGCTACTGCATCATTTTTAGGACCTAGGATTTTTGGAAGGGTAGGTGAACATCCGCTTCATCTTAAAGTCACCAGTTGCGTTAGCCCCTAATAAGAGATGCTTTGAAGCGAGGCATGATTTTTTTCTCTCTTGCTGTGAAAGTCCCAGGTGACCTCTTCTTCCAGGAGGAGGCTGTTTCATCTGCAATAAAAATCTGTTGTTCAGTGGAGTCACCTTCATCAAGGATCTTGGCTGGATCTTCTGGGGAACTTGCTGTAGCTTCTCCATCAGCACCTGCTGCTTCACCTTGCACTTACGCTCTGGAGATGGATTCTTTCCTTAAACCTCACCAACAAACCTCTGGTCGCTTCCAGCTTTTCTTCGACAGCTTTCTCATTCTCTCAGCTTTCACGGAATTGAAGAGAATCAGAGTCTTGCTCTGGATTAGGCTTTGGCTTCAGGGAATGTTTGATCTTCTCTCCCAACCACTCCAACAATAACACTGTTTTGCTTTCTTATCATTCGTGAGTTCAGGGAGGCACATTTCAAGAAGTTTCCCTTCGGATTCACAATGTGGATAATCGTTTGGTGTAAGAGTTTTTGGTCCATCCTGGCTTTCAACGATCCTCCCTCAGCTTCATCATTTCTAGCTTTTGACTTAAAGTGAGAGACGTGCGACTCTTCCTTTCACTTGAACACTTAGAGACCACTGTGGGGTTATTCACTGGCCTCATATCAAGATTGGTGCATCTCAAGGAAGAGGACAGGGAGAGAGATGCGGGAAAGGCCGGTCTGTGGAGCAGTCAAAACACACACATTTATCAATTAAATTCACTGTTTTATGTGGTCATAGTTCATGGTGTCCCAAAACAGTTACAATAATAACATCCAAAATCACTGATCACTATAAAAGAAAACATAATAATAAGACCAGGCATGGTGGTTCACACCTGTAATCCCAGCGCTTTGGGAGGCTAAGACAGGAGGATCACCTGGCCCCAAGAGTTTGAGACCAACCTAGGCAATAGAGTGAGATCTCATTTCTACATTTAAAAAATTAGCTGGGTGTGATGGTGGCCCCTGTAATCCCAGCTCCTCGGGAGGCTGAGGTGGGAGGATCGCGTGGGTCCGGGAGACTGAGGCTTCAGTGAGTGTGACTGCACCACTGCACTCCAGCCTGAGGAATGGGGTGAGACCCTGTCATTTGAAATACTGTGAGAATCACCAAAATGGGACAGAGATGCAAAGTGAGTACGTGCTGGTGGAAAGCTGGCACCAATAGGCTTGTCGGACACAGAGTTCCCACCAACCTTCAATTTGTCAAACAGGCAACATCTGCAAAGCACAGTAGAGAGGAACTCAATAGAACACGGCATGGCTCAGGGGCCCTCGGTGTGCTCTGCCATGCTCAGGCTGGGCAGACAGGGGAGGACTCTGCGTGGTGGGCATTGGCACTGGGAGACGCGCAGAGGGGACAGGACATGACCTCACCCTGGCTGGAGCGTTGGACAAGCCACAGGCAGGCCTCCCAGTGAAGATAAGAGACAGAAGCAAAGACTGGGAGGACGAACCAGTCAGGACATGATGTGGGATTGGGAAGAGCCGTCCAATAAGTTATGTACCAAGAAGATAAGAACAGGACTCTATCTTAACGCTAGAAGAAGAATATGAAGAAGAGAAGAAGAAGAAGAAAAAGAAGGTTGCCAGGTGCGGTGGCTCATGCCTGTAATCCCAGCACTTTGGGAGGCTGAGGCAGGTGGATCACCTGAGGCCAGGAGTTTGAGACCAGCCTGGCCGTCATGGCGAAACCCCATCTCTACTGAAAATACAACAATTAGCCTGGCGTGGTGGTGGGTGCCTGTAATCCCAGCTACTTGTGAGGCTGAGGCAGGAGAATCGCTTGAACCCCGGAAGCAGAGGTTGCAGTGAGCTGAGATCATGCCACTGAACTTTTTAGCTTGGGCAACAGAGCGAGGCTTAGTCAAAAAAAAAAAGAAGGAGAAAAAGTAGTTCTGATAAGCCATGGAGAGCCACTAAAAGTGTCTGGAGAGGGATTTCCGCTTTCATAAAAAATGGAGTAAAAGAGGCCGGATATACTCTCCACAGCAAACAACCCCAAGTGGGTAAAATACATAAAGCCCAACCCAAAATGGGCAAACTACATGAAACAATGGGTTATTCTGACACTTTTTTAACATAACAAAAGACAGCGATTCCTGAGCAGGGGAAAACAGGGTAGTGGAGCCAGAGATTGCTCTGATTATTGCCTAGAGGCAGTCCCCAGACAGGGCCAGTGGACGTCCAGGGTGGAGGAGACATTACTGAGAGTTTAGGGAGATCAAAGCAGACAGGGTTCAAAGCATAGGGTGCGATGGAGGGGAGACCTTCCGAGAGAAAGAACGACAGGGGTCTGCAGAGGGTCTCCCTCAAATATTCCTGAGTATTTATCAGCACAGGCACGTGAGGAAGTGCCTGAGGCCAGGAAGAAAACCGCTGGGCAGGACACGTCTATGCTCACACCGAGCTGCAAATGATGCTCCTCCCAGGCAGACCAACCAACCAACAAAACCAGGGCTTGTGGGCATCCAACAGGGTGCACAGAAGGGCCCGCCCTTGCCGTGGAAACAGACTGAGCATTGCTTTAGTTCTGCTGAGCAAATCCTAAAAGCAAGCTCCAAGAAGATGAACTTGTTTCTGTGTCACTTAACTACATCCCAAAACAAAGCTCATATATGTACACACACACACACACACACACACACACACATATATTTTATACAGAGTCTCACTCTGTTGCCCAGGCTGGAGTGCAATAGCGCAATCTTGGCTCACTGCAACCTCCACCTCCTGGCCTGGGTTCAAGTGATTCTCGTGCCTCAGCCTCCCGAATAGCTGGGATTACAGGCAACCGCCACCACACCTGGCTAATTTTTTTTTGTATTTTTAGTAGAGGTGGGGTTTCACTATGGTGGCCAGATTGGTCTTGAACTCCTGACCTCAGGTGATCCATCCACCTCATCCTCCCAAACTGCTGGGATTACAGGCATGAGCCACTGTGCTCGGCCCAAAGCTCAATATATTTAGGAGCATGAAAATATCCATCACCCAACAAGGTACAATTTACAATATCTGGCATCCAATAAGAAATTACCAGGCAGGCAGGAAAACAGGATCCAAAATGACAGGAAAAATCAGTCAACTGAAATTATCCTGAAAAGGCACAATTTTGGACTCCTAGTAAAGGACATTAAAAGGCCATTTTGTAATGAGAAAAGGGTTATTGTATCAAGAGGACATAATACTTTTAAACATTTATGCACATAACAACAGAACTGAGCTTCAAAATTCATGAAGCAAAGACTGATAGAACTGCTGGGAGGAACAGAAAAATCCGCAGTTGTAATTAGAGATTTAAATATGCCTGTTTCAATAATTTATAGAAAAAGTCGACAGAAAATCAGTAAAGATACAGAAAATTTAAGCAACACTATCAACCAACTTGACCTAATGGACATTTATGGAAAGTTCCACCAAATAACAGCAGAATACACATTACTTTTAAGTCCACATGGAATATTAACCAAGGAAGACCATATTGTGGGTTATAAAACAAGTCTCAATAAGTTTAAAAGGATTTCAAGTTTCATAAAGTATGTGTTCTTACCACAATGGAGGTAAATTAGAAATTAGTAACAGAATGATCTTCAGAAAATCTCCCAACATTTGGAAACTAAATAACATTTCTAAATGACCCATGGATCAAAGAATAAATCAAAAGATATTTTAAGAAGTATTTTGAACTGAATATGAAATACAGAAAAGAACTGAACTGAAATACAAACATTAAAAAATATCAACGTGTATGAGATGTCATCGAAAGGGCAATTAGGGGAGAATTTATATCTCTAAAGGCCAATATTAGAAAAAAACCTCAAATCAATGATCTCCATTTCCACCTTCCAAAATCAGAAAAAGTAAGCGGGGGCGGGGGGGGAGAAAAAACAATAAAGATCACAGTGGAAATCACTGAAATAGATGAAAACAGAAAAACTGCTGAGAAAATAACTGAAACAAAAAAGTTTATTCTTTGTGAAGGCAAATGCAATTGATAAGCCTCTAGCCATACAGCTCAGGAAAAAAAGAGAAAAGATATAAATTACTACTATGAAAGATGGATATGAAAGGGATAATGAGGCAATATCATGAACAACTTTCTGGCAATAAATTCAACAACTTGGAGGAAATTGAAAAATTCTTCACAAACACAATATACCAAAAACTCACTCGAGAAGACATAGGTAATATGAATATCCCTATAGCTATTAAACAAATTTCAGATAAGAAAAAAAAAGAAAACCAAACTTTAAACTTTCCTACAAAGAAAACCCAAGGCCCGAATGTTTTTGCTGGTGAATTCCCCAATCCTTCCAAACATTTAAGAAAGAAGTAATACCCAGGCTACACATACCCTCCTAGAAAATTAAAAGGAATAAGTACCTCCCAATTCATTTCATGAGAATGAAAAGGAATAAGTACCTCCTGATTCATTTCATGAGAATTAAAAGGAGTAAGTACCTCCCGATTCATTTCATAAGATTAGTATTGCCCTGATTACAAAAAGGAAAAAGCATTACAGTAAATAAAAATTACAGACCAACGTCCCCCATGAACCTAGAGAAAAGAATTCTAAGCACAAATGTGGAATTTTAATTCCAACAATATATAAAAGATACTATATCATGAATAGTGGAATTTAGACCAGGAATGCAAATCTTTTTAACATCTAAAAATCAATCAGTATAATTCACCACATTACCAAACCAAAAAATTAAAACCATAGGATCATCTCAATAGATGCACAGAGATATTTGACGAAATCCAAGACTGTTTTCTGATACGAAGCCTCAGCGAGGCAGCTGCAGAGAGGAACATACTCAACCCGATGGGCCTGCCTTGGAATGCTGACAGCTAACGCCAAAGCAGAAGGGGAAGGAGTGAGTCCCTTTCCTGCAAGATGGGGAGAAACAGAGGGTTTCTGTTCTCACCACTTTGGCTGAACTTTGTGTTAAAGATTTCAGCCAGTGTAATAAGAAAAGAAAAAGAAATGAAAGGCATGTGATTTGTTAAAAGCAAGCAAACTGTCTTCATTCACAGAAAACATGGTCATCTAAGTAGAAAATCTGACAGAATCTACAAAAAGCCTTCTAGAATGAATCAGTAAAGTGATAAGTGAGTTTTAAAAGGTTGCAGGATCTAAGACTGATAAATGTACATCGACTGGAAAACTGGCAATTACTTACAAGTTAAATGCATGCCTACCCTAGGGTCCAGATACTTGGCTCCTGGGGAATTATTTAAAAGAAATGACATCAGCCAGAAACGGTGGCTTACACCTGGAGTTCCAGCACTTTGGGAGGCCGAGGTGGGTGGATCACTTGAGGTCATGAGTTTGAGACCAGCCTGACCAACATGGTGAAACCCTGTCTCCACTAAAAATACAAAAATTAGCCAGGCATGGTGGTGGGCACCTGTAATCCCAGCTACTAGGCAGGCTGAGGCAGGAGAATCACTTGAATCCAAGAGGCGGAGGTTGCAGCGAGCCAAGATCGTGCCAATGCACTCCACCCTGGACAGCACAGTAAGACTCTATTTCAAAAAACAAACAAACAAACAAACAAACAAACAAACAAAACCTGACATCATAGCTCCATGAAAAGACTTGAATATGAATAGACATAATAGTTTTATTTGTCATAGCTCAAACTGCAAACAATTTAAAGGCCATCAACAGATGAATGGCTGAATAAACTTTAGATAATCTGCAGAGTGGATTACTATTCAGCAGGAGAATGAATGGAGCATTGATCATTTTTTGATAATTGATCATTACATCGATCATGTAACAACATGGGTGAATCCCAAGATAACAAAGCCGTTTGGAAGTATCCCCACAAAACAGATGCTATGTTGTACGATTCCATTTCTATAAGATTCTGGTAAACGGGCACTAATGTGCAGTGATGGAGAGCAGGTGGGGTGTGGCAGGAGCAGGTGGTCCAGGAGGAAGGAGCACAGGAGATTTTGGGAGCAATGGGCAGATTCATTCTCTGGATTATGGAGATGCTGTCTCAGGTCCGCGTATACGTCAGTGCTTAGGAAAGTGTATCCTTTAAATACATGTTATTGCATGTCTGCCTCACCTAAGTAAAGCTGGTTTAAAAATGCAAAAAAACATGGGGTAGTGCTTGAATAAAAAGCCTATTTCATCTTAGAATTCTACTGTTAAAATTTGGTTCTGGCCACTATTAAGGTGAAAAAAAAAATCCAGCTTTAAATTGTTAAATTCTGTTATTTGTATGTAAATAATTCATTCTTTTCGGAGAATAAATTATCTGGATAATTATACACTGCCAACACTCATTCCCTATGACCAAGGCAATGGCATACCTTCTCATCCAAACTAGGCCACTTCTTCTTCTTCTTGTTTTTTTTTTTTTTTTTCTCTCTCTCTCCCAGGCTTGAGTGCAGTAGTGGTGTGATCTCAGCTCACTGCAACCTCTGCCTCCTGGGTTCAAGCGATTCTCCTGCCTTAGCCTCCTGAACAGCTGGGATTACAGGTGTCTGCTACCATGTCCGGCTAATTTTTTGTATTTTTAGTACAGATGGGGTTTCACCATTTTGGCCAGGCTGGTCTCGAACTCCCGACCTCAGATGATCTGCCCACTTCGGCCTCCCAAAGTGCTGGGATTACAGGCGTGAGTCACCGTGCCCAGCTAAACTAGGCCACTTCTGAGAACAAGGCAATAGGTGTCCACTGAGGCTGCCCTGGCAAACTGACCGAAGGTCATCTCATCTGGCCGAGGCCCCTGCTCCCATCAGTCCCCACAGGACATTCGGGACTCACCATGGGCCACACCTCACTCCTGCATCCTGGACCCCACACCTTCATGGAACCCGCTCTCCCATCCCCACTCTCTGGGCCTTCTAGATTGGTGGTGGGCACTGGGCACCCTGTCCCCTTCCCCCCACCACGATTCCAGGGGGCAGTGTGTGTCCCCCAGGGCCTCTTCAAGTTCCGGCCATTCCTGATCCTCAGCAAATCTTTGGCAGAAGAGTAAATGATTCATCGCAGACCTTGTTGGATATAAAGTTGGTGTGCTGAGTGTCAAGTCTCACGTTTCAGCGAATTTTCCTGGCGTGGGCATTTGTGGCACAGAAGCCCGGTGGTCACCTGAACACCCCCAAAGGCTGCAGCACACGTTCCTGTGGTGGGGGCTGTGGGGGTCTGCACAGGAGGGTCCTGGGAAAGTGCTGGCCTTGTCTGTTCAGCTCTGACTGTAGACACAGCAGCTTCTCCTCCACCTGTGATTCACTGCTTTCTTCCAGCAGCTTCTCCTCCATGTGCGACTCACTGCTTTCTTCCAGCGGCTTCTCCTCCACCTGTGACTCACTGCTTTCTTCCAGCAGCTTCTCCTCCACATGCGACTCACTGCTTTCTTCCCCACCTCTCACTCTCAGACTGAATTAACACATTGAAGGGTTCCTGTCTCAGCTTTTCCCCAAGGCTTGCCTTTCAAAGAATGTTCCCTGAGTTGTGAACGGCAGCAGAGCCCTTTTTAAGTAGAAGGTTATTTTACTTCGGTACCTACTGGTGATTCCCAGCTTAAAATTAAACAGCTGGGGAATCCTCCATGAAACCTGTAGCGTTTCTATGGCAACTTTGCCCTAGAAAGGCAGGCCGGGGACCTGCCATTCTGGAGCCCCACCTCGCTCTGGATCTCAGGGGTCCTGAGCCGGCTCTGCTGGTGAGGTGGCAGGTGGCAGGGGGCAGGGGGCAGGGGCACAGGGTCTAGGCTTGGGGTTTCCTCGGCCCGGGAGGAGGCTTTTCTGTGACGTGAGCACAGCCTAGCAGTTCTCTGAACAAATCCCCTCCCCAGCCAAAGCCCCCTTTCCTGAGTGAGGGAGGAAGTCCCTTTTGATAAACCAGCTCTGGTCAGCACTTGTCTGCATGCAAAGTTGGTCTGGAGAGGTTTCTGCTTCCATTAGGGATGCAACCATCGTGAACAATTGCACGACGGCCCCTCCCGAGATGCCTCTCGTGTGTCTGGCACCGACGTGTGCGGTCACAACACCTGGCCTCAGTGACTGAGCCACGGGAGGCTCTGGGGCGGGCGCTCGCCTCCAGGCGGGGGTCCCTCCTGCCCAGGTCCCCATCCACGCTCTCAAAAACCACTTCACTTTCCTCCAGGATAATTAGAGGAAAAACTACATCGTGTCACTTGAAAGGATTCAAATTCCACCGATTATTTCAGAAGTTAAATAAAAAAATCCTCAGGGGATGGGAGAGGCTGAGGAACCATTAACTAAACAGTGGGACTCAAATCCAGTTACATATTTGACAGGCTGTAAAAGGCTTTGGAAGCTGCGTGAACATTTTGACAAGTCTGAGATGAATAGGAAAACGGCCCCGGAAGATACTTGAGCAAGTGCGGTCCCCTTAGGAGGCTGCTAGGGAGGGAGAAAGGGAAAGTGGGAGATTCTCAACCTGACGCAGGCCAGGCGTTGGGACTTCATTTCATCTCCATAGCTGCTTCTGTCTCCAGCGGGCCAGCCCCAGAGAGAGCTCCACACCTGCTAAGCCGCGGGGGACTCCCTGTCGACCTGTGGTAAAACTGTTAATGGCCTGACTTCAACATGCCTGAAAGTGCACAGAGAAACCCAGGCAGGAGGCACTGAGTCGTGGCTGATATTCTGGGACTGCGGGGCCCGGGGTTGGGTGGTAGGGCCGTGTCCAGGGCAGCACAGCTTCCCACACAGTCTCTTCTGAGCACCGAGACCTGCTTCTAACGCTGGACCCAAGCGATGAATTATTGCTGCAAAGTGGCAGGTCCGGAGCCCACCCATTGTTTCCGGCACTCTGCTGAATCATTTCAAAACTTGAAATTCTTGAATATGTTCTTCGTCCAATTTGAGTTTTCTCTCTTCTGGTTTTCAATCAGCGGTGTTTGCGAGAGGTGGGTTCTTGCTATCCAAATGCACTAAACTGAATGCTTGTCTCATCCCCTCCCCACGTCCCACCAAATTCATGTTGAATCCTCACCCCCAAGGTGACAGTGTTAGGAGGTGGGCGTTTGGGAGGTGATGAGGTCATGGGTCCTCCTAGGAGATCACTGCCCTTACAAAAGGACCCCACAGACCCCTCACTTCCGTTGTGTGGGGACAACAGAAGGGACATGTCATCTGTGAACAAGGACGTAGGGCCTCTCCAGACACCGAGTCTGTTGGTGATTTGATCCTGGTCTTCCAGCCTTCAGGACTGTGAGGAGTAAATGTCTGTGGTTTATAATCCCCCAGCCTATGGTACTTTGTTCCAGTAGCTTGGTTAGACGAAGACACAAAATAATTCCTTATTGAAATCCCGCCTCCTCCCTTGCCCCCGGCTCTGAGGTTGCTCAGGAAGTCAAAGCTCCTCGTACCATGAGCGTCTCACTGATGGACCATCAGTTCCTTCCTAATGTAGGCTCCTGTCCAGTGCTGTTCCCTCCTTGGTGGGAATGCCTGGATCCCACCTGCTGTGGCCACTTCTCTGTCCCTCGACCTCTGGAATTACGGCGAGTTGTGAACATCTGACTTGAAAACGAGGCAGATTTTGGCATCCGTGAAATTTCAGATTGTGGAAAGAGGATCCCATGAAGTTGAAGAAGTGATACGAGGCCCTGTTGTAGGTTCAGGAGGCCTCCAGGGACAGGAGAGTCTCGCATGGCGGTGCTGGGGCTGGGCAGAGCAACCCCAGCTTCACAGGATGGACTCTGGCCCTGGAAGACACGTTTGCAGAGAAGACTTTGTGACAGCATCAAAAACATTGCAGGGGACAGCCAGGGAATCTTACGATCTTTCATACAAATGGTTAAGAATAGGGCTTGCATTTGATTTTTTCTTTGTCTAGTCTAATAATGACACAAGCTTATGACTATCATCATAACCCACATTTTGTGAAACATAAAATAAAATGAGCTGATTCTCATAATTTTTAGTTCTATTCATATAGATAAGATCCAGATCAGGGGTCAGTCAGCTACAGCCAAGGCACCAGACTCCACCCACCGCCCGCTTGTGAAAATGAATGTTTGCTGGAACACAGCCGTGCTCTATTGTGTCTGTGCCATCTGTGGCTGTCTCTGTGTTTTGAGAGCTCCATGCACCCCACCTTCAGTGCTCCTGCCCCCATGTGCTGTCTCCTTGCCTGTGGGACCTGGGACTTCCCTCTCAGCCACAGAATGTGGAGCAGGTGAGGACATCACTCTTGTGCCTTTTCCATTGGATAGGACATCTCCTCTGCAGTTGCCCTTGCTGGAGTGGAAGACAGTGGCTGCCATGCACAGGCTGCATGGCTGGGAAATGCAGATGGCCTCCAGGAGCTGTGTGTGACTTGTAGCAGCAGGACAGCAGGACCAGGGTCCTCAGGCCTGTGACCACAGAGAAATGAATTATTTCAGCACGGGAGGGAGCTGGGAGGCAGGTCCTTCCTTGGTCAAGTGTCCAGATGAGAACACAGCCCCAGGAAGCGCCTTGATTGCAGTGGAGCCATGCCTGGATCCAACCCACAGAAGCTGTGAGGCCATGAGTGTGTGTAGTAAACCACTGACTTCGTGGCAGTTTGTTACACAGTAGGAAACGCGTGCACTCTGCCACAGGAGAGTGGAGTCATTTTGGTAGGAACCATAAGGCCTAAAAACAAAAAGTATGAAATATTCATTATGCAAACCTGGACAGAGAAGTTGGAAAGGATTGCACATTTGTTGGAGACCTGCTGACTCAGCAACCAGGCTCTGTAGATGTGAGGTCCTGATGTTTGACCTGGGTTTGGTTTTGGGGTAAGGTTCAGGCTTCTCTAAACACAGGAGACCAGCAGTCCATGCATTCTACTCTAGCAATAACTGGCTGCTTTCAGGGCATTTCACCAGCACGTTACAGCAAACGTGTTGATTTTAGCTGCCACACTTCTTCCGGGCTAATTGGCTCTCTGATTACATTGGTGTTTCAATATATTAGTGGTCAAATCAGCCGACTCCTGGAATGAAGACTTATTCACCCCACCAGCCTCCAGTCACTGCTGTTTCTTCAGGAAGCTGAGCCGGGTAATTAGGACCAACCCAGTGAGGCCCACGTGCTGACAGCCGTTAGGTGACCAGTGGACAGTGAAGGGTAACCTCAAAGTTGGCGACTCTGATTAGAACGGATAACTCGTTCCCACGATGGGTGGAAATAGCTTTGTTTGTCTCTGGCTGCTTGGCAGCAGTGATGCTTCTCAGGACACTGAGATCTTCCTGGAATGACCCAGCTGTGACCCCAGAAGATCTCCAATGCGTGAGGTCGTGTGTCCATGGTCTCCGTAAAGCCTGACGTAAAGGCTGTTCTGATGGGAATACACAGTGACGCGTCTGACACACAGACTGTGTAAATGAGGCCAGGGCTCCTCATTCTCTCCCCCTTAGACATTGTTTTTTCTCCCAAATAGCCTTCCTTGGTTGAAGTCAAGTATGTAAATCCGTCTTTCTTTATTTGAGTCAAGAGCTCATGACCAGGGCAGGCTGTTCATGGCTCAGGTTTGCTGTCCCCAGGAGTCCCCAGGGTTTGTCTATGACCATGGGAGCCTGAGCCAGGTCGCACGCTGCCCTTCCCCCAGGGTGCCTCCTGGCCTTGGGATGGCCTTGGTCTTGCAGCAGGTGATATACCTGACCAGTCAGTCCAAGTGTTCCCGGTGGTCCATGCCTTCCCCTCTCACCTGGCTTCTCTCCTCCACACAGGCACCTGGATGCTGGCTCACACCTGAGCCTGAGCAAGCACTAAAGTGCAGAGCGTCCAACGCCTGCTTTTCCCAGCGTCTCAGTCAGCTGGGGCTGCTGGAACAAAGTCCTGTGGACTGAGTAACTGAGTAACTTACAAATGACAGGAGTTTATGTCTCACAGTTCTAAGGGATGGAAGTCCAAGATCAAGGCGTCGGCAGCCACAGTGCTGGTGAGGACCTGCTTCCTGGTTTATAGACAGTGCCTTCTTGCTGTGTCCTCAGGTGGCAGAAGCTCTCCGAGGCTTCCTTTATGGCAGCACTAACTCCATTAATGAAACTTCTGCTCTATGGCTTCATCGCCTCCCAAAGACCCACCTTGTAAAACCATCATCTGGGGGCTGGGGTTTCAACACAGACATTCTACGGGGACACAAACATTCAGTCCACTGCAGCCAAGAAGAACCAGCGGAGAATCAGACAGCCGCAGAGACACACTTGCCGTCCAGCTACACCGGTCTTGCTGTCTGCCCATGAACCTTGCCCACCCAATCTGCCCTAAGGCTGTCTGCTAAGCCCTGCTCATCCCTGCTTGTAGGGGAACAGGCCTTTTCTGTATGATTTTGAGATGCTTGCAGATTCTGAGTGGTCAGCCTTTCGGCATAAAGTTTCTCCTTTTCCATTTGGATTTGTTTAATTTGACATCATCTGGGAGGGGAAGGTGGTGTCGAACAGGCAGCTGAGGCCCTCACAGAGAAGCTGGAGCCGCAGCCCTCCTGGAGGACTGCATTTCTGTCTCTCTTCCTAGTGTAAAAAGGGCACTTCCCAGGGCCTGGGTCCTCCTGCTTGTTGTTGTCTCTGCCCTGGATCCACTGGCTGGACTTGGGTCCTGCAGCCACAGTCCCCTGCTCAGGGGTTCAGGCACGAGGTTGGCTGGAGTTTGAGGGAGGAAAAGGCGTTTTTGTGGTGGCTTTTAGCCATCTCTGCCTTGCTCCTGCTTGGTTTATGTCATGTAAAAGTGGAGAGACTGGTCCCTCTAAAACAGATGTGTTTAATGACACATTCACCTCCGATTCCCATGAGTCCAACCCAGTCTTTGTTCCTGCGTTGATGCATAAGACTCATCTAAGTGCTTTCGAGAAACTCAAGTGTGTCTTTTCTGCTTTGCTTGAGTTTGCGTATTTGAAGTGTTATAGCTGGTTAAGCTGAAGCAGTGCTTTTCATCCTTCTTACAGGAGGACACACCACTCTTTCTTGCATGCAGAGGGCTGCCCCTTGCACGTGGGGATACTGAGAGGCATTGAGACCTCCATGAGATCCAGCAGCTACTCCCCCTCAGTTATGATGACCAGAAATGCCTCCAGACATTGCCACGTGTCTCCTCGAGGCAAATTAGCCCCAGCTGAGAACCACTTATCTAACATGTACTTACATGTGTAAGTTTCAGTGAAAAAAAACCAAAAAACAAAACAACAAATTTGAAGCCACTAACCAGAAAGTGAAGACAGAGAAAGTTGAACACAGAAAACAAGCAGCCTGGACTTTGTGATGGAGGAAAAATCCATTGCATCCATTGCCACACTTTGTAATGGCCTTCGTTACCTGCATGTGCCTGTGTGCACACGTATGCATGTGTGTGTGCACGTGTGTCTCTGCATGTGTATGTCTGTACATCAGTGCACATGTATGCATGTGTGCACGTGTGTCACTGTGTGTATTATGTGCATGTATGCTCATGTGTCTGTGTATCTGCCTTGCATGTGTGCAGATGTATGCATGTGTGTGCACGTGTGTCTCTGCATGTGTGTGTTTGCACATCTGTGCACAAGTATGCATGTGTGCACGTATGTCACTGTATGCATTGTGTGTGCATGTCCATGGGTCTGTGTGTATCTGCCTGTTCATGCATGTACACATATGCATGTGTGTGTGCACATGTGTCTCTGCATGTATGTGTCTGTACTTATGTGCACATGTGTGTGTCTCTGTGCACATGTGTGTGTATTTGCTCATGCTCACAGTTCATCAGGAGGCAGATGGACGGGAACAGGGCAAAGGCTGTGACTGAAGGAGGACAGAGCAGGAGTCCCCACAAATGCTGGGGTGGCTGATACACACGAGTTGTCCCTCACACCTGACCAGGTGCTGCAATCAATTCTAAATGCGTTAATGTGCTGTAGATTTAACACATCGAACATGAAAACCTGAAATAAAAACTACAAAGATTGAATTAAACATTTCTCAAACTGCTGTAGGAGAAAGAACACTGTACGTTTAGAAATAATAAAAGAAATCATAAAGGAAAATGGAAAGATTAGAAACCATATCGATTAAAAGCTGGAGCCATTTAGTCAAACACCTTGAATGAGATAAAGAGGAAGCGTCTGTGAACACGTCACTGGGGGAATTAGTTCCGAGTCAGTCGTCTCTAGTCTGCCCTTTGTGGGGGCTGTGGGCTGACAGTCATGCCGGGCTGGGGGTCCACCGAGGTCTGTTTCTCCCGGCTGGAGGGTGAAGCTGGATGTGACACCACACACGGAACCACCGACGCTCAGTCGAGGTGAGCCAAGGCCCCTCCAGCTCCAGCTTAGCTGCCTTCTCATGTCTGGTCATTCCTGTGAGACATTGATGTGGGTGTGAGATGTGTCCAAAGACCTGGAGGCTTGCACCTCAGCAGACACCTATCTAGGCTCAAACCTACCAGACAGACAAGCATGTTGCCTCACTCTGAACGCAGAGGTCATTGTTCACTTGATCATTACTGGGTAACCACTGCAAGTGCGGCCTGGCCTGCCCTGAGAAAGCACCAGAGATTATGTGGCTATCTCAGTGCCGGAGGCCAGAAATCTGAAATCAAGATGTTGGCAGGGCTGTGCTCCCTCTGGAGGCTCTGGAGGGATCCTCCCTTGACCTTCCAGCCTCTGGAGGCTCCAGGCTTTCCATGGCTGTGGTCACATTGCTCCATCCTTGCCTCCATTGTCATGGGGCCTTCTCCTCAGGTGTCTGTGTCTGAATTCCCCTCTTCTCGTAAGGACACCAGTCAGGGCCTAGGCCCGCCCTCCTCCAATGCACCTCACCTTAACCACCTGCAAGATTGTGATCCCAAGAAGGACGTTCACAGGTGTTTGGGGCTAGGACTTTAGCATCTCTTTTTGGGAGACATATTTCAACCCACAATACCTACCATGTACCACATGCTGATAGTCCTGAGCCCCAGGGCCCACAAACCCTGGGGTGAGCAGGAGATGGACTTTCTGGAAAGGTCTGTGGGCTTATATGAACCACACATGAAATGAGATTTAAATGCCGTCCAATGAGAAGCAGACCCTCTTCTTCCTGAATGCACTCTTTCCCAACTTGCTGCACTGACACTCTCAAAGCATCCCTGGGATGCACTAAGACAGACGGGGCCACGCTGGGGGCCCTGTGACCCCACTCTGATGCCCCCAAGTGCAGGTCCCCTCCACCATCCACCCCTGGTGGTCAGGGTGACGGGGCAGGAGGGATGCGTGGAGGGCCCAACAAGTGCTTACCCCATGGCTGGGAGTTCCTCCCGCAGCTAAACACTGGAGGAGCTGAGAGGAGGGGAGACGGTGGAACCCTTTGTGCCATCAGGGTTGGCAGTGTGTGTCCCTGCGGCTTCTTGGAGTCTGAGATGGTAACTGAGATGAGATTCAGGAACAGAAAATGGGGCCACACAGGGCTGATGTCCCATGTAGGTGCCGCAGGAGTAGAGGTCTCCAGACCCAAAACCCCCGAGAGCATCATAGCCTGTGGTGGGGGCGGTGAGGGGTCCCCACTGGATTCCTTAGGAGTGCATGTTTGCTGCTTGAACCTTGAAGACTGGGCGGTGAGCCAAGGCCATGCAGCCCAGCTGAGGAACAGATGCCCCCGAGAACCCAAACATTCCTAAGGGTTTCTGGGAACCCACCAAGAAAAACAGTTTCAGCGTACACAGTAGGCAAACAGCCAGAAAATTAGCTTAAAAGCCGCTTAGAGACAGTGGCGGGGCAGATCCCCGGAGCTGTCCCAATACTGCCTGGGAGTGCCTCCTGTGTGAGTCCTAAAAAACTCATCTCCTTACCAAGCTGGGCTTGTCCCAGGCATTCTTCGGCCCCTCAGTTCCTTCCCAGTTTGAGGGTATGTTACAGCCCCAGGTTTTTATTGTCAACACATAGCCTGGCCCACCTCTCCCTCCAGCCTCCCCTGGGGCATGAGCTTTGAGCTGACCCTCGCCTGGGTGCTTTTCTCTCGGCATCAGGAATGCTCTGGGCATCCTGCCCAGTGGTCATAGGCTTGAACAGACTTCCGGACATTTGGCCAGGACTTCAATTTTCAGATTTAATTTCAAACAAAATCACTCCCATTGCCATTGTATTCCAATGTTGTAGAACACCCTGAAGAAAGGATGTCTGCACACACTCTGATTTTGTACCTGGGGAAACAGGCTCAGGCCAAGTCCACGCCTTCCTCATGGTCACTGCATTGGAAGGTGAGGGAACCTGATGTTCTCACTTTCTTTTCTTTTATTTCTGTCATGACACAGTCACATCCTTTGTCTCCTTTTGCATGTGGGGTTCTCTTATTTTAATTTGCAAGTTTCTCAAACTCATGCACTTGCTTAGCCTGTATTGGGGTTGGTGGAAGAGAAACCTCTTTTGAACCCAAACCCAAAGATCATGTGAGAGTCAGACTTCACAGGGATTTATCATGATTGCACCAGTCATCTTGGACTGCATAACAAATGCCACAGACTGGGCAGCTTAAACAACAGAAATTTATTTTCTTGCAAGTCTGGAGCCTGGAAATCTAAGATTGAAGTGCCCTCAAGTTTGGTGCCTGGTGAGGGTTCTCTTCTTGTCTTGCAGACAGCACTTTTTCATTGTGTCCTCACATGGCAGAGAGAGTGAGAGGGACAGAGAGAGAGAGAGAGGGACACAGAGAGAGAGAGAGATGGGGAGAGAAGGGGGCGAGAGAGAGAGAGAGAGAGAAGAGAGCCCTGGTACTCGTCTTCCAGGGACACCAGCCCTGTTGCATCAGGGCCCCACCCTCAAGACCTCAGTTGGTCTGAGCCACCTCCTTGCAGGCCCACCTCCGACACCATCACACTGGGGTGACAGCTTCACCATAGGAATTTGGAGAAACGCAGTTCGGTTCTTGTTTCTCTGTGCCTGCATGTGAGTGTCTAGGCCGCATCCTCACTTTTCCAGCTCTCTTCAGGAGGAAGTTACACTTCATGGCCCAAGTCGGACATGTAGATCAATCTTTCTGGAGGGGTGCTGAGCCCTCAGCCCCACAGCGGTGCCACCCGGCTGTCTCACTTAGGGCTATGTGTGATTGATTTAGCAATTGATTTTTCTCTTCGAACAAAATTCTCATCCCATAGCCTTAATAGGACTGATTGTTCATCAATATTAAAGCAGCAAATTCATTATAGTCTAATAATCTGACATCAAATATTAAATCTCATTGTGTGAGGGGCTGGGATTTAAGGCCTGATCAAGGTCTCAGGTGAGCAGCTCAGCTCCCACAGAGGGGCATAACAGGCCCTGTGGCTACATCCTCGCCTTCCAGGCGACGTGGCTGCAGCACCCACTGCAAGGCTAGGAAACCTTTGTGACCTGTGGGCACCGGGAGGTGAGGAGAGAAGAGCCTGGGAATCGCATTCTCTGCGTTGCCTGAGCACAGGAGATCTTCCAGGCTCTCCCTCTGAGGCCCAGCATCCGGCCATCAGCAGAAACACTGTCCAGCATCAGACGCTGTCTGGGCTCAGGTCTGATCCCGTCAGAGCCTCACTGCTGGGCACCAGTGGCTGCCCGAGGGCCTTGCTGACCCAACAAGTCTTCTAGAAGTTTCAGGAGCATGTGGATTATTTCTGAATTCTGTGCCTTTCTGCCCAGAAGGACCATCTGCTTCCCACCTGTCTTCACACATGGGTGCTTCTTCCCTGACTGCGAAGCCCCCGGCAGAGTGGCTCACCCTTCTGGGCTCACACCGCTAGCACGGCAGGCCCCCTGCACCAGGTCTGTGTCTCCCAGTGGTTCTGGTGTTAAAAAAAATGCTTCAATAGAATCTGCTGAAGCACAATGAGGAAGATTTTATTTAGGGCCATCACGATAGGCGTGGGGGAAGATTGGACTCAACACCAAATATAGCATGGGAAGTTGGAGTTCACAGCCCAGGGGCAGGGTGGGGGCAGGATATGGGACGTCACATGGACGAGACATGGGGTCAGGGGGATTCTGGCTACACTGACCCAGCACGGTATTACTGAGGATGGGCCAGGATGACAGGCATTACCTGGGTGTGGTGGGCAATGAGGAGCCTGAGGAGATCACGAGGGTGATGAGGTTTCGAGGGCAGGGGGTCTTGCTGACCTGACTCAGTCGGGTTCTTGCTAAACCAAGTTTTATAGGGATGAGCCTAGATGGGCCCAGGGGATGTTCCAGAGCCTGGCTGGAATCTGGGCAGGCAGGGCCTTTCTGTCACCAGACAGCCAGGACTGCCCCACCCACCACGAGGCGTGGTGCAGGTGCCTGTGCTCGGAAAGTCTCCCAGGCAATTCCTCCCAGCGGTGGGCGTGGGACATGGCCCTGGCCCCTGACCTGTGAGCTCCCTCCTCTGCAAGTAGGTGTGAAGACCCGTCCTGCCAGGCCTGGCTCCTGAGGACCAGCCAAGGATGGGAGTGGAACACAGGAGCTTTCTCCACATGTGCTCTGTGCTGCAGCCATGCAGTCAGGCTGGGGATGTTGCTGGGATTCTCTGAGGTGTCCTGACTCTTCCCTGGCTACCCACAAACCAAGCAAGCTTTGTGAACATCCACAAAAATGGCAGACGACAGCTGCCTTGGGAGAGTGACGGCTGGGGAGTGGGGATGGCGCTGGGAGCCCGAAACGCTGAGCACCCTTGTCTACTCATCTAACCTCAGTCTGCGCAGGGGGTTGGGGAGTGGGGATGGTGCTGGGAGCCCGAAACGCTGAGCACCCTTATCCACTCATCTAACCTCAGTCTGCGCAGGGGGTTGGGGAGTGGGGATGGCGCTGGGAGCCCAAAACGCTGAGCACCCTTGTCCACTCATCTAACCTCAGTCTGCGCAGGGAAAGGGGTCATTGCTGATCAGTGGGAGACGCATGAGGCTTGTGTGGGGGAGGTAGCTGCATGCAGCAGAGGGGCCTGCAGGCGGGGCAGCCATGCCACTGCACGCACCTGTGGGGGCCTGGACTAGGGGCACCCGGCTTGCCTGTTGCTGCGGACGCACATTCCCCACGTGTATTCAATGTCACAGCATCAGGGCAGGGTCCACGCTTGGTCAGCCCTCATCTGGACCCAAGGTGGACGCCCTCATCCCCCATCGAGGCCCCATAGTCACTTCCTCATCTCTCATCTGGGCCTCATGCTCACCTTCCTCAGCCCTCACCTGGATTTTCCAGCCCACCCCTCCTTCTCCCAGGGGAAGGGCTGCTCACCTGCAGTGTGGATGAACATCAAGTGGATTAGCTGGACATTCAGGGATGCTTTCTTTACTCACCCGACTCGGTTACTGACTGCCTCCTACAAGCCGGACATTTGTGAGGCCGTATAGAAAAACAATAGTCACAGGTCTTTAGGGTTCACAAAACCAACACAAATGTGTTTTCTGTTGACATTTTATAGCGTAATTTGCAATGACCTCTTTAGACGAATGGATTTGGTTTTCCACTTAGCTCAGAAGGAGGATCCAGCCCCCAGTAGGCTCTGGAGCACCCAGGCTGCCTGGAAGCAGAGTGGGGACGTGGGTGGTTGTGCGGGGCCTGGAGTTCCCCTTGTGGGACTGAAGCTGTTTCATTTCCAGGGGTTGTGAGTCTTTCATGTGTGGAACAGGAACAGTGGCAGTCCTGCCCACGGAGCTGAGGGCCAGGTGGGGTGCACAGCTGACGGCTGAGAGTATGTGAGCGGCCACCAAGGTGAGACACTGTTCTGCATCTGCTGGAGGGACCGGCTGCCTTCAAGCTTGGCTCCAGGCTGAATGGGAGCCCCAGGTGGGTCCAGTCTACTCAAGGACAGAACCCACGTCAGCCCTTCAGACTGTTCTTCACGGCTGCTGGTGGCAGCAATTAGGGGGCGGCAGAGCCCAGGCCATGGGAGGTGGGTGCTCCTCTGTCAGTCTCCCTCTGTTCTCCTCTCTCGGGAATGTCCTGATGGCAGTTCTGTGCACCAGGAGGCCGGCCTGCTCTCCTGAAACACCTTTCCTGGCATGGGCGACACCTGCATGCTTGACCTCAGGGGCTCCATCCTGTTTTCCAAGGGGTACAGCCAAAGCTGGCAGCCCACAGGATGCAGTCACAGCTGCACTGGGGCAGGAGGGTGGCAGGGACAAAAGTGAGCTAATGCCTGGGAGCCCAGGGAGTCTCCCTGAGTCTACAGGCTTTGCGGGCTGCACAGGGCAAGGCGAATGAACCCCTGAGTGGGCTGCTGCTGAGGATTAGTGATCTACACTGACAGCACACATCACCCACCACGCACAGAGAAACATGCAGACCACACGCCACAC
>NW_020257802.1:0-6922 GCF_003255815.1 Theropithecus gelada
TTGTTATCGGAGGATATTTCCTTTGGCCCTATAGTCTTCAAAGGAATGCGAACTATCTCTTCTCAGATTCCACAGATATAAGGCTAGCATAGAGATCCACGAAATACAGATATAAATCTGTGAGATGAATTAACAGAACACTAAGCAGGTTCTCAGAAAGCTTCTTTCCAGATTTCATCTGAGGATATTTTCTTTTTCACCATTGCCCTCTACGGGCGTCCAAATATCACTTTGCCAATTCCACAAGAACTGTCTTAGCGAAAGGCTTCTTGACGGGAAAGCTGTAACTCCGTGAGATGATTTCCCAGAACACAAAGAAGTTTCTCAGAAAGCTTCTTTCTCTTTGTTATCGGAGGATATTTCCTTTGGCCCTATAGTCTTCAAAGGGATCCGAAATATCTGTTCTCAGATTCCACAGAAATACGGCTAGCAAAGAGATCCACGAAATACAGATGTAACTCTGTTAGATGAATTAACAGAACACTAAGCAGATTCTCAGAAAGCTTCTTTCCAGATTTCATCTGAGGATATTTCCTTTTTCACCATAGCCCTCTATGGGCTTCCAAATATCACTTTGCCAATTCCACAAGAACTGTCTTAGCGAAAGGCTTCTTGACGGGAAAGCTGTAACTCTGTGAGATGATTTCCCAGAACACAAAGAAGTTTCTCAGAAAGGTTCTTTCTCGTTGTTATCGGAGCTTATTTCCTTTGGCCCTATAGTCTTCAAAGGAATCCGAAATATCTGTTCTCAGATTCCACAGAAATAAGGCTAGGAAAGAGATCCACGAAATACAGATGTAACTCTGTGAGATGAATTAACAGAACACTAAGCATTTTCTCAGAAAGCTTCCTTCCAGTTTTCACCTGAGGATATTTCCTTTTTCATCATTGCCCTCTATGGGCTTCCAAATATCTCCTTGTCAATTCCACAAGAACTGTCTTAGCGAAAAGCTTCTTGACGGGAAAGCTGTAACTCTGTGAGCTGATTTCACAGAACACAAAGAAGTTTCTCAGAGAGCTTCTTTCCATTTGTTATCGGAGGATATTTCCGTTGGCCGTATAGGCTTCAAAGGGATCCGAAATATCTGTTCTCAGATTCCATACAAATAAGGCTAGGAAGGAGATCCACGAATTACAGATGTAACTCTGTGAGTGGAAGTCACGCATGACAGAACCGTTTTTCAGAAAGCTTGTTTCCAGATTTCATCTGAGGATATTTCCTTTTTCACCAGTGCCCTCTACGGGCATCCAAATATCAGTTTGCCAATTCCACAAGAACTGTCTTAGTGAAAGGCTTCTTGACGGGAAAGCTGTAACTCTGTGAGATGATTTCACACAACACAGAGAAGTTTCTCAGAAAGCTTCTTTCTCTTTGTTATCGGAGGATATTTCCTTTGGCCCTATAGTCTTCAATGGGATCCGAAATATCTGTTCTCAGATTCCACAGAAATAAGGCTAGCAAAGAGATCCACGAAATACAGATGTAACTCTCTCAGTGAAAGTCACATATCGTAGAACAGTTTCTCAGAAAGCTTCTTTCCAGATTTCATTTGAGGATATTTCCTTTTTCACCATAGCCCAGTATGGCCTTCCAAATATCACTTTGCCAATTCCACAAGAACTGTCTTAGCGAAAGGCTTCTTGAGGGGAAAGCTGTAATTCTCTGAGATGATTTCACAGAACACAAGCACGTTTCTCAGAAAGCTTCTTTCTCTTTTTTATCAGAGGATATTTCCTTTGGCCCTATAGTCTTCAAAGGGATCCGAAGTATCTGTTCTCAGATTCCACAGATATAAGGCCAGCAAAGAGATCCAAGAAATACAGATGTAACTCTGTGAGATGAATTAACAGAACACAAAGCAGATTCTCAGAAAGCTTCTTTCCAGATTTCATCTGAGGATATTACCTTTTTCACCATATCCCTCTATGGGCTTCCAAATATCACTTTGCCAATTCCACAAGAACTCTCTTAGCGAAAGGCCTGTTCATGGGAAAGCTGTAACTCTGTGAGATGATTTCACAGAACAAAAAGATGTTTCTCAGAAAGCTTCTTTCTCTTTGTTATCGGAGGATATATCCTTTGGCCCTATAATCTTCAAAGGGACCCGAAATATCTGTTCTAATATTCCACAGAAATAAGGCTAGCAAAGAGATCCACGAAATACAGATGTAACTCTGTGAGTGGAAGTCACACATCAAAGAGCAGTTTCTCAGAAAGCTTCTTTCCAGATATCATCTGAGGATATATCCTTTTTCACCATAGCCCTCTATGGGCTTCCAAATACCACTTTGCCAATTCCACAAGAACTGTCTTAGCAAAAGGCTTCTTGAGGGGAATGCTGTAACTCTGTGAGATGATTTCACAGAAGACAAAGAAGTTTCTCAGAAAGCTTCTTTCTCTTTGTTATCAGAGGATATCTCCTTTGGCCCTATAGTCTTCAAAGGGATCCGAAGTATCTGTTCTCAGATTCCACAGAAATAAGGCTAGCAAAGAGATACTCGAAATACAGATGTAACTCTGTGAGATGAATTAACAGAACACTAAGCATTTTCTCAGAAAGCTTCTTTCCAGATTTCATCTGAGGATATTTCCTTTTTCATCATTGCCCTCTACGGGCTTCCAAATATCACTTTGCCAATTCCACAAGAACTGTCTTAGCGAAAGGCTTCTTGACGGGAAAGCTGTAACTCCGTGAGATGATTTCACAGAACACAAAGAAGTTTCTCAGAAAGCTTCTTTCTCTTTGTTATCGGAGGATATTTCCTTTGGCCCTATAGTCTTCAAAGGGATCCGAAGTATCTGTTCTCAGATTCCACAGAAATAAGGCCAACAAAGAGATCCACGAAATACAGATGTAACACTGTGAGATGAATTAACAGAACACTAAGCAGTTTCTCAGAAAGCTTCTTTCCAGATTTCATCTGAGGATATTTACTTTTTCACCATTGCAATCTACGGGCTTCCAAATATCACTTTGCCAATTCCAAAAGAACTGTCTTAGCGAAAGGCTTCTGGACGGGAAAGCTCTAACTCCGTGAGATGATTTCACAGAACACAAAGAAGTTTCTCAGAAAGCTTCTTTCTCTTTGTTATCGGAGGATATTTCCTCTGGCCCTATAGTCTTCAAAGGTATCCGAAATATCTGTTCTCAGATTCCACAGAAATAAGGCTAGCAAAGAGATCCACGAAATACAGATGTAACTCTGTGAGTGGAAGTCACACATCAAAGAGCAGTTTCTCAGAAAGCTTCTTTCCAGATATCATCTGAGGATATTTCCTTTTTCACCATTGCCCTCTATGGGCTTCCAAATATCAATTTGCCAATTCCAAAAGAACTGTTTTAGCGTAAGGCTTCTTGAGGGGAAAGCTGTAACTCTGTGAGATGATTTCACAGAACACAAAGAAGTTTCTCAAAAAGCTTCTTTCTCTTTGTTATCGGCGGATATTTCCTTTGGCCTTATTGTCTTCAAAGAGATCCGAAATATCTGTTCTCAGATTCCACAGAAATAAGGCTAGGAAAGAGATCAACGAAATACAGATGTAACTCTGTGAGTGGAAGTCACACATCACAAAGCAGTTTCTCAGAAAGCTTCTTCCCAGATTGCATCTGAGGATATTTCCTTTTTCACCATAGCCCTCTATGGGCTTCCAAATATCCCTTTGCCAATTCCACAAGAACTGTTTTAGTGAAAGGTTTCTTGAGGGGAAACCTGTAACTCTGTGAGATGATTTCACAGAACACAAAGAAGTTTCTCAGAAAGCTTCGTTCTTTTTGTTATCGGAGGATGTTTCCTTTGGCCCTATAGTTTTCAAAGGGATCCGAAATATCTGTTCTCAGATTCCACAGAAATAAGGCTAGCAAAGAGATCCACGAAATACAGATGTAACTCTGTGAGATGAATTAACAGAACACTAAGCAATTTCACAGAAGGCTTCTTTCCAGATTTCATCTGAGGATATTTCCTTTTTCACCATAGCCCTCTATGGGCTACCAAATATCACTTTGCCAATTCCACAGGAACTGTCTTAGCGAAAGGCTTCTTGACGGGAAAGCTGTAACTCTGTGAGATGATTTCACAGAACACAAAGAAGTTTCTCAGAAAGCTTCTTTCTCTTTGTTATCACACGATATTTCCTTTGGCCCTATAGTCTTCAAAGGGATCCGAAATATCTGTTCTGAGATTCCACAGAAATAAGGCTAGCACAGAGATCCACATAATACAGATATACCTCTGTGAGTGGAAGTCACACATCACAGAGCAGTTTCTCAGAGAGATTCTTTCCTGATTCCATCTGAGGATATTTCCTTTTTCACCATAGCCCTCTATGGGCTTCCAAATATCACTTTGCCAATTCCAGAAGAACTGTCTTAGCGAAAGGCTTCTTGACGGGAAAGCTGTAACTCTGTGAGGTGACTTCACAGAACACAAAGAAGGTTCTCAGAAAGCTTCTTTCTCTTTGTTATCGGAGTATGTTTCCTTTGGCCCTATAGTCTTCAAAGGGATCAGAAGTATCTGTTCTCAGATTCCACAGAAATAAGGCTAGCAAACAGATCCACGAAATACAGATGTAACTCTGTCAGATGAATTAACAAAACACAAAACAGTTTCTCAGAAAGCTTCTTTCCAGATTTCATCTGAGGATATTTCCTTTTTCACCATTGCCCTCTATGGGCTTCCAAATATCTCTTTGCCAATTCCACAAGAACTGTATTAGCGAAAGGCTTCTTGACGGGAGTGCTGAAATTCTGTGAGATGATTTCACAGAACACAAAGAAGTTTCTCAGAAAGCTTCTTTCTCTTTGTTATCGGAGGGTATTTCCCTTGGCCCTATAGTCTTCAAAGGGACTGGAAATATCTGTTTTCAGATTCCACAGAAATAAGGCTAGCAAAGAGATCCACGAAATACAGATGTAACTTTGTGAGATGAATTAAGAGAACACTAAGTAGTTTCTCAGAGAGCTTCTTTCCAGATTTCATCTGAGGATACTTCCTTTTTCACCGTAGCCCTCTATGGGCTTCAAAATATCACTTTGCAATTCCACAACAACTGTCTTAGCGAAAGGCTTCTTGACGGGAAAGCTGTAACTCTGTGAGATGATTTCACAGAACCCAAAGAAGTTTCTCAGAAANGTTCTCAGAATCCACAGAAATAAGGCTAGCAAAGAGATCCACGAAATACAGATGTATCTCTGTGAGTGGAAGAGACACATCACAGAGTAGTTTCTCAGAAAACTTCTTTCCAGATTTCATCTAAGGATATTTCCTTTTTCACCATAGCCCATTATGGGCTTCCAAATATCCCTTTGCCAATTCCACAAGAACTGTCTTAGCGAAAGGCTTCTTGACGGCAAAGCTGTAACTCTGTGAGATGATTTCACAGAACACAAAGAAGTTTCTCAGAAAGCTTCTTTCTTTTTGTTATCGGAAGATGATTCCTTTTGCCCTATAGTCTTCAAACTGATCCGAAATATCTGTTCTCAGATTTCACAGAAATAAGGCTAGCAAAGAGTTCCACGAAATACAGATGTAACTCTGTGAGTGGAAGTCACACATCACAGAGCAGTTTCTCAGGAAGCTGCTTTCCAGATTTCATCTAAGGATATTTCCTTTTTCACCTTAGCCCTCTATGGGCTTCCAAATATCACTTTGCCAGTTCCACAAGAACTGTCGTAGCGAAAGGCTTCTTGACGGGAAAGCTGTAACTCTCTGAGATGATTTCACAGAACACAAAGAATATTCTCAGAAAACTTCTTTCTCTTTGTTATCGGTTGTCCCTATAGTCTTCAAAGCGATCCGATATATCTGTTCTCAGATTCCGCACAAATAAAGCTAGCAAAGAGATCCACGACATACAGAGGTAACTCCGTGAGTGGAAGTCACACATCACAGAGTAGTTTCTCAGAAAGCTTCTTTCCAGATTTCATCTGTGGATATATCCTTTTTCACCATAGCCCTCTATGGGCTTCCAAATATCACTTTACAAATTCCACAAGAACTGTCTTAGCGAAAAGCTTCCTGAGGGGAAAGCTGTAACTCTGTGAGATGATTTCACAAAACACAAAGAAGTTTCTTAGAAAGCTTCTTTCTCTTTGTTATCGGAGGATATTTCCTTTGGCCCTATATACTTCAAAGGGATCCGAAATATCTGTTCTCAGATTCCACAGAAATAAGGCTAGCAAACAGATCAACGAAATACAGATGTAACTCCGTGAGATGAATTAACAGAACACTAAGCAGTTTCTCAGAAAGCTTCTTTACAGATTTCATCTGAGGATATTTCCTTTTTCACCGTAGCCCTCTATGGGCTTCCAAATATCACTTTGCCAATTCCACAAGAACTGTCTTAGCGAAAGGCTTCTTGATGGGAAACTGTAACTCTGTGAGATGATTTCACAGAACACAAAGAAGTTTCTCAGAAAGCTTCTTTCTCTTTGTTATCGGAGGATATTTCCTTTGGCCCTATAGTCTTCAAAGGGATCCGAAGTATCTCTTCTCAGATTCCACAGAAATAATGCTAGCAAAGAGATCCCCGAAATACAGATGTAACTCTGTGAGATGAATTAAGAGAACACTAAGCAGTTTCTCAGAAAGCTCCTTTCCAGATTTCATCTGAGGATATTTCCTTTTTCACGGTAGCCCTCTAAGGGCTTACAAGTATCAATTTGCCAATTCCACAAGAACGGTCTTAGCGAAAGGCTTTTTGACGGCGAAGCTGTAACTCTGTGACATGATTACACAGAACACAAAGAAGGTTCTCAGAAAGCTTCTTTCTCTTTGTTATCGGAGGATATTTCCTTTGGCCCTATTGTCTTCAAAGGGATCCGAAGTAATTGTTCTCAGATTCCACAGAAATAAGGCTAGTAAAGAGTTTAACGAAATACAGATGTAATTCTGTGAGATGAATTAACAGAACACTAAG
>NW_020257803.1:0-18199 GCF_003255815.1 Theropithecus gelada
GGGCTGTGGGTTCCATGGAACACACTACCACAAGCTCACACACACACCCCCCCCACACACACACACCAGGGCTCCAGGCTCCGTGGAACACACTACCACAAGCTCGGTACACACACACACACACACACACACCCCCCCCAGGGCTGCGGGTTCCGTGGAACACACTACCACAAGCTCACACACACACACACACACCCCCACACACCAGGACTCCAGGCTCCGTGGAACACACTACCGCAAGCTCAGTACAAACACACAAACACACACACACACACACACACACACACCAGGGCTGCGGACTCAAGAGCTTCATGCTTTGGGGGCTAACATATTTGCATGCATTCTCCTCAAAAAGCCTGTAGCCTTCCATCAGGAAACAGCAGGGAGGCCTCACTCCCTTTCCCAGCAGATGGAAACTGAGCCCCCGACGTCCGGGAGTCCCTGCCCCCAGGTCAGGAGGGGCTGATGCCGCCCCCTCCCCAGAAGGCCGAGGCTCACCTGGACCCCAAACCACGGGGCAGGGAGTGGGCCAGAAAACATGAGCTGAACCGCCCTCTAACGCGTGGTCCCCACGGCCGCAGGCGTGTCACTGATCACAGCGCAAGCAAGTCGGGCTGCGCCTCGAGATGTAAACACTCGCCAAGAATGCCATGGTGCCTTCGGTCACTCGCCAAGAACGCCATGGCACCTTCGGTCACCACTCCTCACAGAAAGGCCTGAGCGCTCAGGGCTCCCCACACCACCCGCCTGGCTACAGACGTGAGGCCACTTCCTTCCCAAACAAGCCCGAGCGCGCGGTGTTGGGTGCGTCTCCGCGCTGTGTGAGCCCAGGGGCTGGACGGGGAAGACCCTGCGCCTGGGGCCTGAAGGCACAGTCTAGGGCCCCCGGTGTCACGGCCGTCCCCCGAGCTCCTGGCAAGGATGCCGTGGCAGTTAGAAGTGTTTACAGAACCGCACAGGGTAACGTGCTCATCACTTCGGCTAAGCTGTTGTCTACAAGCCATTCACAGGACCCAGGCAGCACCCAGAGTGCCCCGACCGCCCACGCTGGTCCCCCTGCAGGTCAGGGCTTTGAGCCTGAGCCGCGTGGCTCCACGTTCAGCTGCAGAAGTAAACCTGGGCACCCAACGTGAGCCTTAGACCCCGGGACAGTCTTGTAGGAGGGTCTGCAGCCCGGGACCCGCCAGGGGCCCCACGCATGATCACTGGAGCCGATCCCGCGGCGGGCACCCCAGTTGGCGCTGATGCCGTGGCACCACACGGGGGCACTTTATATCAGGAGGACGCACCCCACACCCAGCCCAGGGCCTCGGTGCACTTCCACACGTGCCACACATGCAGCACACACACGGCCCCTCCGTGAGCTCACGCCGCCACGCCGGGCCAAGACCACATCTGCATGGCCACGGGCACTCACCATCATCCAGGTACAACTGGTCCAACTCTTCAGGCTCTTGCTTGACCGTTACAGGAATAGGGGCCAAATTAGGACTACTGTCCTCACACGCCTCTGGCAGCAGCCGTGGCTGGGCGGCCGGAGACTCATCCCTGCGGACCGTGGGCGGCGGGTGCTGCGGGCGGCCCGTGGCGGGCGGGCACGCTGGGCTGCAGGGCTGCAGGCAGGTCAGCTCTTGGGCGGCGGGCGGGAGTGGAGGAGAGGGGCTGCTGGGGCAGAGTGAGTGTTCGAGACCAGGGGGGCAGCTACTGCTTGGAGGCACACTCACCTGCTGCGGCAGCAGGGCCGGGGGCGGCTGCCCGGGTGAGCCGGGGTGCGTGGCCACTGGCCTGGGCACGTCCTGGACGGCGGGGGCCTCTCCGGCCGGCTGCGGGAGTCCGAGGTGGCAGTGGCCCGGGCTGGCGACGCCCTTGGTGTAGGCGGCGGGAGAAAGGTCGTGGAGCTTGGGGCTCGCACCGGGGGCTGCTGGCATCAGGGTGCTTCTCTGTGGACAGGGCGGGAAGCCGGCCACGAGGCAGGAGCTGGGGTCAGGTGGCATCGCGAGCTGCTGGCTGTAGTATGGTCTTGGGAGAGGACTTAACCCCTGGCCCACTGGCCCACAGTTTGGAGCAGGCTCATAATCATCCGTGGGTTCTGTTTTTATCATTGGAACTGTGAGAAGGAAAAGAGAAGTTAAATAAACACCAGTTGCAGATTTGCAGATAAGTATGATCAGGCAGGCTTGTGTCTGGGACACCCTCCGCAAAACCAACAGGGCCCTGACTGGGTCCCTCTGTCTCCTGCCTGGTTCTCCCACCCCATTAAAAAAAAAGGTGTGAGTCATCGGCCGAGAGTCGCAGCTGGTTCTAATACTGGCGAGGACTGTTTTCCTTGGACTCTCCTGCAGCACTAACGTGCTATGAAAGTCCCACTTGCAAACTGCGGTGGGAGCCCTGGACCCAGGGGCCTGTGGATTCGCAAGAATCAAAGCGAAAATTTCAACTTGGATGCATGACGGCATTTCTGCTCCCAACACTCGGTTTGATAAATGTCTGCACATTTGGTAAACTCGAATACACAACAAGACGGCTTTCAGGAGTCAGTAAAAATCCAACTGCAAAAGGGAATGACTGCTCCAGGAGAGAAGCCGTCCGTCACTGCGAAAGAAAAACACTGTCGTGGAGGCTGGACCGCCTCCACGGTCCTCCGGATTCCCCTTCTAAAGCGATGGGCTGTGCGGAGGCCGTGACCTGGCAGCCTTGGACGAAACAGGGGGCTCCTGAGTTTCTAGAGCTTTCTCCCACCCAGCCCTCCCTAGAAGTCTAGGGCTGTGGGGAGGAGCCTACAGGTCAGGCACCGGGTCTCCAAGGTCACTCCACCAGGCCTGGGCCAGAGCCGACACCGGCTCCCAGCCTGCGCCCACCCCAGCCTTTGTGCCTGCTTCTGCAGGAGTGTTCGGAAGAAAGCAGGCAGGCGTGCAGTCAGCGGGAGCAGCGAGGCGGTCCCGGCCGGCATTCCTGCGGTTGCTGTTTTCCTGCTGGTCTTAGGTCTCCCGTGCTACTTAGAGGAGACATCAGACGGTTCAGTGGCTCTAAAGCTCTCGCAATGGTGCACGCAAATTCCTAACAGACGTGCGGCGCTGCTCTGGGCAAATGCTGTGTGGATCCTGTTTGGCAGCAGGGTCGGCCACAGGGAGGGAAACTCCCCTCCCATCACCACCTGGGGCCTATGAGTGGCCCCCAAAACCAGCACACAGGCTCCTGGTGCCAACACTCACCGCTGCAGAGGGTCCAGCAGCCTCCTGCAGTAAACAAAAGCATCTCCAATTCGAGAGAAAATATTTAGCCCCGGGCTTGAGCCTGCGAGTCCATGCAGCTGTTCCCCACCACAGCTGGGTGCCGACGAGTCCACCAGCAGCTGCGACCGATGGATACGGCGTTTTCGGGCAGCTCGGGATATGGGAGCACCTGTGCTAGTGCAGCCTCCCCTGCAGCTCCCACCACAGGTCCCGGCGGTCGTGAGCACAGGGGCGAGTCATCTGTGTAGCCAAGGCACCTTCCCGCCACACTGGAACTGACCCATATGGGCCGTTCCCGGCTGTAGAATCTCACCAGCCTCTGAGTCCGAAGGAAGTCAACCAGAGCTTTCCACCCAGGGATTCCCAGTGGAGTTGCTGCATTTTGTTGCTTTTGTGCTGACTTTTCAAGTCCCTACTTTCATTCACTCATTCAAATCTTTCTATCATCTGCCCTGCACACTGCCTAGGGAGGCCCAGGTTTAAACTGTCCGCCCTGCACACTGAGTAGGGAGGCCGAGGTTTAAAGCGTCCGCCCTGCACACTGAGTAGGGAGGCTGAGGTTTTAGATGGGGTGGGTGACCAGGAGGTGCTGACGTCCAGGAGGCAGGAAGAAAATCACAGGGTAATCGTGATTGCAAGGCTTTCCCAGGACAGAGCCTGCAGCTCACTGACCAGGGCCCATAAAGCCACACTCTGCTGAGGGTCCTGCCAGGCCTTCCTGGGGCTCCATAGCCCAGGCGTCCCCAGCCTTTGGCCCAGGGCACGTCCAGCCACAGAGAATGCGGGGAGTGCGGCCTGAGCTGTCAAGCTTGGAGGACGAGGCCAGGGGCTGCCTCTACAGTGGTGCCCAGGGCAGGGGAGGGGGAACAGGTGCGCTCCCCCAGCCTCGTCAGCCACCCCGTCCTGCAATCGCCGCTGGGGTCACGCTGGAATTACACCCCCGGAACCAGGTCACGCTGGAATTACACCCCCGGAACCGGGTCACGCTGGAATTACACCCCCGGAACCGGGGCACGCTGGAATTACACCCCCCAGAACCGGGTCACGCTGGAATTACACCCCCGGAACCGGGTCACGCTGGAATTACACCCCCGGAACCGGGTCACGCTGGAATTACACCCCCGGAACCGGGTCACGCTGGAATTACACCCCCGGAACCAGGTCAGGGCTGGAATTACACCCCAGGAACCGGGGCACGCTGGAATTACACCCCCGGAACCAGGGCACGCTGGAATTACACCCCCGGAACCAGGTCAGGGCTGGAATTACACCCCAGGAACCGGGGCACGCTGGAATTACACCCCCGGAACCGGGGCACGCTGGAATTACACCCCCAGAACCAGGTCAGGGCTGGAATTACACCCCAGGAACCGGGGCACGCTGGAATTACACCCCCGGAACCAGGTCAGGGCTGGAATTACACCCCAGGAACCGGGGCACGCTGGAATTACACCCCCGGAACCAGGGCATGCTGGAATTACACCCTCGGAACCGGGTCACGCTGGAATTACACCCCCGGAACCGGGGCACGCTGGAATTACACCCCCGGAACTGGGTCACGCTGGAATTACACCCCCGGAACCGGGTCAGGGCTGGAATTACACCCCAGACGTCACATTCAGTTGTCACAACAGTGAGGCCCGCTTGGTCCCATCTGAAGACAACGCTCACGCCTGGCGCACGAGGGTCTGCGTGCTCTCAGCCCCGCACGCTCTCCTTAGTTGGGGCTGAAGGAGGTGCACAGACCCTGGCAGCGCTGGGGGAAGTTCCTACCTCCAGCCACCTGAATGTGGCCACCTCTGGGGCCGTCCTCTTCAGCTGAGGGTTCACGGATGGGGCAGAGCCCCAGGACTGCCTGTGCAAGTTGGGGGGCTGTGGAGGAGAAGGCGCCCTCATGTTGATTGGGAAACCCTACAGGCCTCGCTTTATATTAGAAAGTTGAATATCTGGGCCGTGGGCTGCAACACCTTTTTGAAGGGGCGGCGGGAGGCGGTGCCTGTGGAGGGTGGGGCTCGGCTCTAGCCACTGTCTGGAGACCACAGGGCTGGGGTCATTTTCATCCAGGTGACGCATTTTGGCCTCAGGCCATGGCCTCCCCACCAACTCTGCGGAGGCAGCTGGGCCTCAGGAACTGCCCCTTCCTGCCGTTCCAGCTTCAAGCATGTGGTAAATCCACAGACGACGAGTCCACGACAAAGTCAGACGGTGGGGAGCCCCAGAGGCAGGGCTCGGCCAGTGGTCTGTGAACTCAGGCCTGTGCCTTTGAGAGGCACAGGGGTCGCTGGAAACAGGACCAGATGTGGGAGTGAGACGCTGGTGGGCACCCACGTCTCTCCTGCTCAGAAGAGGCTGATGTCCCCAACAGCCAAGGCTCCATTCTAAATTTGGCCGGTAATTTTCAGAGTTTATGATCTTTAGTAAAAGCACGTGGCTGGAAGGTTAAATTAATACCCTGTTGGGATCCTCTCTCCGCTGCACGGGATTTTCAGCCAGGGCCCAGAAATGTGGCCAGGCACGGGGGCCAGCACGCCTCTTCTGTGAAATGTCCCCCAAGCGCTTTAAAAACTGGTACCTGCCAGCTCTGCCGGACACTAAAGGCCCCGAGCACAGCTGTCCCATAAACAGCAGTGGCCATAAATCAGCCGCCCCACGGGCCAAGGCCAGCGATGCCAGAGAGCCGTCGGGCCAGGGCAACCGGGTGGTGTCTGCTGCTGCTGGCCGGAGAACGCCAAGAACACGGTGCAGACGCCGCCCGTCTAAAACCGTGGTGGCGCCGGCATTAACCCCCGCATCTCTCCAGCCACTGGATTCTTCCTGGGGAAGTCCTGACCAAGGATCGTGGTGGCGAGGGACACACAGCCCTGGGACATATGACCCACCTCCCCAGGATGCTGGCGGCTGGCAGTGGTGTCGGGATGCCCCGGCCGCTTGCCCTGTGGGTTCGGAGCAGGCCCAGCACTGATGTGTCCACCACCCCCAGGGGCAGGCAGAAGGCCGAGTGGATGCTTCACTGGGACCCCACCAGGTTGGCAGCTCCCGTCCCCCCACCCACAGGCAGGCGCTCCCTCTCTGAGGCCCGGGGCTCCAGCCCACAGAGGCTGTGGCAACACGCTCCTCACAGGAATAAGCTCGTGTGCCTGCCCGCTGCCCCTCTCCCGCCCACAGCTATTTGCAGGGAGCTGGGGGCAGTGACTTGAAACCTGGGGTCGCTGCATGTGCCCCACCCATGATGGCATCTTGTGAGTCTGGAGAGCCAGTCCTGGTCCCTTGGCAGTGTGAGCTGTGGGTGTGGTCACCGCACTGGAAGGTGGCCTGGGCTGACCCTGCAGGTGTCTGCTCCTGTTCCTGCTGCAGTGCCCCTCCCTGGGCTGGGGTCCCCAGGCGGTTTCTCTCAGCCTTGCCCGTGAGGTCCGGCTCAAGTCTGGGGTTGGCCGGATGGTTTCTCGGCCCTGGCAGCAGCGTCTTGTGCCATCCCAGCTGCTCCAAAGTTGCCACCCACCAGGGCCGGGCCTTCCCCAGGTGACTCCCCCATCTCCCTGTCCTTGCCCCAAGGGGCACTGACATGAAGCACAGCCAGGGACAAAGGGCCGTGGACGGCAGGGACGCGTGAGGCACCTGGCACCCGGCAACCGCGGAGGATGTTTCTGGATGGCCCCGCCTGACCCGCTGGCCCATGAGGATGTAGCGGGATGTTCTCTGCTAAGTCAAGCCCCAGAGAGCTGTGGCCTTCTCAATACAGAGAGAAGCTGGAAAGTGCAAACTCACCTTCACAAGCAAAGGAAAGCCACACGGCTGCTTCCACATCCCAGCATCTAAGAAGCTTAAATGCACGAACATACTGCACCTGCGCTTGGCCTAAGCTGTGCTTTTTGTGTGGGTTTCAGGGAAGACGTACACCTGTGCTGTAAATCAGAGCCTCGTGAGACGCATCCTATCAGCGAGGAAATGAGCGAGCGTCTGCACAACAGCCTGGGAGTCTCGCCCGTGGAGGGAGCCGCACGGGCCCCGTTCACGCGGACAGCACGTGTTCTGGGCTAACCCTGTGCCAGGCGGCCTCTGGCTGCCTCCTGATGACGTCAGCCACGTGGGGCTGGGGTGGAGCATCAACCACGTGGGGCTGGGGTGGAGGCGGCAAACGGGTGGGCTCAGAAAAAGGGCAGCTCACTTTCAGGCTAAGCAACGGTGCACCAGAAACGCCAATCACCTGAGGGTGAGTTTATGAAACTCGTTACAAAGAGCAGAGTATGGAAGGCGAGCGCTAGCCTCAGCACCTGCCGGCTTTACAAAGCATATTCCCACGGGGCAGGCTGGCTGCAGTGTCCACGGCAGCCCCATTGTCCACGGTGGCTACCCCATTGTCCATGACAGCCCCAGTGTCCACGGCAGCCCCAGCGTCCACAGCAGCCCCGTTGTCCACGGTGGCTACCCCATTGTCCACGGCAGCCCCAGCGTCCACAGCAGCCCCATCGCTCACGGGGACTGTCTGTGGAGGCGGCGCACAGCGGTCAGCGGTGTGCAGAGCTGACAGGCAAACCGTCCCCGCAGACCCAGGCCTCACACTGCATCCTCCGTGGAAGGCACTGAGGGCCTGTCCCATGCCTGGTGCTGTTCTGGGGCCCAGCTTTTCCCTGACGCCACTGCAGAGTCTCTGCCTCAATAGCAGTGACGTCGGGAGCTAAATCCTGGAGGGAGGCTTCTGCCCCAGGTGAGCACGACATTTCCAGGCCCCGTGCAGGTGCCAGTTCTGGCCAAAGACGCAGGCAGTGAGCTGGGAGAGCCTCTCCCCAGGGCCTCCCTCCCAAAGCCCCCACCACGGCCAGAGAGCATTCAGCACAATCCCGGCCTCTCTTTAAAGAACCCCAAGCCTGGAAAATGGGCTCCCATCTCTACATGGCAACAGGAGCCAGGACATAAGTGGGCTTCACCCGCCGCAGCTCCTCGAACGGTTCCAGTTCTAAAGCCCCAGCTGGATCTATGCAGCCCCAGGACAGGCAGAGCCCCTCACCTAGGGCGGACCTGGGGGCCCCTCACAGCTCCTAATGGCCCCGAACGCAGCCTCCTCCCAACGTAGTCCCCTTGGCTGCCTTGGTGTGACCGGGCTCCTGGGGGACAGCTGGGGTCTTCATGGCTCCCAGATCAGGGCCCCCTTCTGCTATAAGACAGAGGTGACAAGATCTGAGAATGAAAATCGGCACGAGCCTGCCCCACCCGTCGGCTTCCTCTGCGGTTGGTGACCTGCAGCTCCTGGCTCCTTGGGGACTCTGTCTGCAGCACAGGGAGCACCTGGGGGTGGGCGGGGGGGCCTGGGGACAAGAACGGGGACCTGGGGATGGGCAGGCAGGGGGGCAAGGGGCAGGCCCAGCCCTTTGGCTTTAGACAAGTGGGGTCACTGCTATGGATGGAATCATGTCCCCTCAACCTCATGTTGAGGCCTTAACCCCCATCCATGTGACTCTACTTGAGAACAGGGTTTGCAGGAGGTAACTGGGGGTTAAACAATATCATCAGGGCGGGGCCCTGATCCAATGGGACTGTCATCCCACGAAGAGGAAGAGACAAATTGCCTGTCCTGCCACGTGAGGATATGGCAGGATTTTGGCTGTCTGCAACCTGGAAAGGTCCTCACCAGAACCTGACTATACCAGCCCCGAACTCAGACTTCCAGCCCCCAGAGCTATGAGAAATGAATGTCTGTTGTTTACAAGGCGCCCAGCCGGTGGTGCTCACTACGGAAGCCCCGAAGGCTGAGACGGTTCCCCGGACCCCCTTCCTGCATCCACAGTAACATCTGGTCCCCAGGTGGCGTTGGGGGCGGGGAGATCCAACACCGAGCTCCCTGCATGCTGCAGGTGCCATGCACAGCAAGGAATGATCCCAAGGCAGTTCCCTTCTCCCCCAGGCCCACATTTTTACGCAGCCTCAAGTGTTTAGCTTGAATTACTCTACGAGGTACGTGCTACAGTACTAGACAAAAGGGGTTTTGTTCAAAGTCTAAACCCCTGGAAAACAAAGATCGGATTGTCTTCTGTTTGCTGTACGACAATAAAGTCCAAGTTTTGCCATCAACATAAACAACCAGGAATGACTCCTCCAGGCATGACTTTTCTCAAACAATGAAAGAAAACAGCCGATGGAGCTGTCCTCTCCCCTGTCCCTCGAGGCTGAGCGGGCATCATTTCTTCATGTTCAGAGCCAAGATCAGTTTCCAGAGCAGGTGAGGGACCCACGGCACACCAGGGGGTGAATCTGCACCAACCAGGCACCGCCTGACGGGAGACAGAGAAGGGTCCTTCCGAACTCCATCTGCCTTTGGGAATTCGTGCTCTCTCCCCAACTCTTCACTGGCGTTCCTGCCGAAGCATGTTCCAAGGTTTCCGGGAAGGCACACTCTTCCGGAGCCACAGCCACGTGAGTTGTTTCCAACCACGCACGCCACAGACCTCCAGGCTGAAACCGCAGCTCCGTGGCGGCCGACAACCGCGGCTAACCCCGGCGAGGAGCCCAGGACGGGCCCGAGTGCTTTTGTTCATGATCTCACTTTGCCTTCACACCCATCCTGCGTGTCGGTGGGGGTGAGAGAATTCCCTTTCCCTCAGGTTTATCACGTCGACCCCAAGCAACATCGGTGGGGGGCTTCCTACACACACAGAAGTGTGAAAACAGGCGCAGGGCTCAGTGACTTGACGGGGGTCTCGGGTGGCAGTGACGGAGCCAGGACGACACGGCCGCGGCGAGGGGAAGCGCGAGGGGGCCTTGGGCCGTGGGGCGGCCCCATGCTGCTCCAGGGCACGGCAAGGAGGATCTGTTGCCCAACTAGGCTGATGACAGAGGACGCTCCCACAGACCACATAAGCCGAAACACACACTGGTCAGCTCTCGCCAATCCTCGCCTGGGTGGCCCTCCGTGTTCTGCGGGGCCAGGCTTTCCCATTCCGGCTGGAGCCACGGAGCCACAGTGGGGCAGCAGCATGGCCGATGCATCGGTCCGGGAGCGTCTCCGCGTGGACAGGTGGGTCCCTCCCAGGTGCACGGCCAACGTCGCCAAGCTCAGGGTGCTCCTCTTGCCTTACGCATGTCCCGGGGCGCAGGCTTCCTGGCGCCCAGCCTCCCCACTGACTCACACCTCCTGGTTTGTTTTTGGTGGCCCATGGCCCTTAGATTTCTAAACAAGCCCCTTCCCGCCCTCTCGTCCTGTCTCAGGCTCCTGGCCCCATCCTCCTTCTGCAGTCAGACTCGCCCAGCCCCAGGCGCGCCCGTCGGATGCGGAGTCCTGTGGACTCTTCCACACCAGTCTGGATCCCGACGCTAGTTCCCTAATTTATTCCTCTCATCTCTGATTTCTGAAGGAGCTGTCTTCCACCCCAAATCCCTCCCGCTTTAAAACAGGCTCTGAGGACACGCACGGCCTGAGTGTCGGGTGGCTAGGATGCCTGGCGTCTTGCTGGTAGGGGTTTTGGCAAGCACATCTCCAGCTCCCCTTTTAATTGGAGCCCTTCTCTGGACATTTGGGGAGGTCTCCTGGGAGGTCTGGTGGGGCCGGCACCCCCCAGCATGTGACAGAATTCCCTTCCCTCAGGTTTACGGCATCAACAGTGAGCATCAGAACACCCCTCCCTCACTCGCTGTCTGAAGAGTGAGGCAACCGACAAAACTGAAATTTAATAAAAGCTGCCTCCCTCCCTCGGGTGGTTGTGGGGCTCTCAGTAGAACAGGGATGAGGAGCCCACAGGCCACTGCTCACAGGTGGGGCCAGCTCAGCTCCCGCCACAGACACACTCGGCAGCTGGGCTTCCAGACTCCTCGCCCCGTGGCCACCTGGAGCGCGGCGCAGGCCACACCGCGGGCTGGAAATGTCAGCATCATCTGCTCTGTTTGAAATCAGGTAGGACTTCTAAGCTGGGGCAGAGCTGGGCTGAAACATCAGTGTGGGGGGCCCGGCTTGACCCCTACAAACTGCAGAAAGGGGAGGCCACCCTGGTTCCTGCGCAGGACGGGGCATGGAGTGTGGGTCGTCTGCGTTTTAGGCCCTTGGAGGGCGCACGAGGGGTGCCAGGAGAATCTCTGCTTTAAGAACCTGCGACCAGGCCCTGGTGCATCGAGGCGCCCACAGCCGACACAAGGAAACCATCTCAAGGCTGAAACCCAGAGCACCGCGAGGCCAGGGCTGACCTGACGTTGTCAGGAGCTGGGAGGCAGCTGCCATGATGGCGGGATCAGATGAGGGAACATGGGAGCCATGCCTGGGTGTCTGAAATGGGCAGGGTCACTTTGCAGTGAGAGCCGAGCTCAGGCCCAGCCCCAGGGTGCCTACAAGTGAGGGGAGGGGAAAGGAAGAGGCCACAGGTGTTCAAGGCCCACCCAGGCTGTGCTGTTGGCCAGTGGCAACGAAAGCGCGATTTGGGGCCGCTGAGCATCTGCAGAGACCTCACGAACTTCACTGTCTCAGGATCAAGCTTTACATGCAGTGGACTTGGACAAAGTGAGCCGGGAAGTCCAGGGAAAAGGCAGAATGGGAAACCCCTGGGAAGGGGAGGCTGCTGGGCTGAGCAGGAGGGCGTGGAGGTCGGGCGGTGGCCCAGGACTGCTTGTCTGCAACCAGGAGGATCCCTTGCAGGGTGCTCTGAGCCCCTCAGCTCACGCAGCCCCAGCTGAGCTTACTGAGGGCCTGGGCCACGCCATCTGGAGGAGGCTTCCTAGAGGGGCCGGTTCTGTGGCCTGGGAAGTGCCAGTGGAGACACGCCCCCAGCTGTTGACCCTGGGTGGTGCGCTCTGTGCACGGGGACCGCAGTTTCACAGCCTCCCCCACCCCATGGCTCACTCCCTGAGCAGCTCCCTCCAATGACCTTCACTGGGGTGGACCCAAGGCCACAGGACCCCGGCTCCCTTTGTACCAACACTTCACCAATGCCACAGCTATTGCTAGATTTAATAATCCATTGCAAACAGGGAAGTAATGGAATCTATTCCCCTTTCTACCCCTTGAGGCAGAAAGAGATTCTCAGGCCTAGGTCATCGTGGCAGGGCCAGCAGAGCAGCTGGTGAGTAATGGGGGCGGGAAGTGCATCTACCCTTCTTCGTGACATTTGAGTCTCCAGCTGGCTCCTGTCTGGTCTTGGGGCCCATGCCCATCCCCCGTGAGAGACCCCCAGATCCTGAGGCAGATCCGTCCCGACGCCCTCGCACCCCGGACATCGCATTCTGTGGTCAAAGCTGTTTCTGTGCCTGGATTATCACAGCAGCCACTCCCTGTCACCGGATGACCCTCAGCTGGACCGCGTATCCCGAGGAAGGGGGCTCTGGCCACCAAAGGGACCCCCACAGAGGCAGGGCTGGCTGTGTGTTCCCACGGGGACCTGGGGCTGGGAGCAGCTTCTCCTCGGCACTGATGGGGGAAGAGCTCCATGTCCCCAGCCCTGGGGCCCTGGAAGCATTTCCAGGTATAACCGACTAAAACGACTTCAGACAAAAAGACCTGACAAGGCCCAGTGATTTGTCATGTTTTATTTTCTTGTTTCAAAAAATACTGACTTTGGCAGGTAATTTGGAGTTTGTAACTTGGTTTTCTTTCTCCAAAGTGCCCGTGGCCCCACACTGCCTGCTCCTATCTGGGGGTGTAAGTGCACCCCTCACGCAAGCTCCAGGCCACGCGGACGCCGCCTTCTAACCAGACCTGGGCAGGGTCCCCATGTTCCAGGCTCGCCTCTCTCCACCTACAATGCTGACATTTTGGAATCACCTCTTGGAACTGCGAAGCTTCCTGATAGCAGATCATCCCTCAGCCCTCCCAACACGCCTTCCGGGGGATTACATTCAGGCCGCAGTTAAACAAAAACAGTGACAGACAAGCCGCTCAGGAAGCCTCTCTGTGGGTGCGTGTGTTCCAGCCTCTTTAATTGCAGACGACCTCTTCACTTTGCTCACCGGGCAGCACCCCGGGATGTCAGGAGGGGCGGCCGGCAGGACTCCTCGAGGTCTGTGCCCGCTCCGTTCATGGAACTGATACATTCTGGTGGGAACTCTTCCCCATTTAATGCCTGGTCCCGCTAGGGAGGGTGAAGAGAACTCTCCCTCTGGGCCCCATCACAGACCATCAACCAAAGGCTCAGCCCCACCTGAGCCCGGGGCCCTCTGCACTCAGATGCGTGATTCCCGAAGGCTGACCACTGAGACCTTCTGACTTGAAAGGAGAGACGCCAGGCCACGGCCTCCCTGGGCCGCCTCCCTGCGCCACCTCCCCCATGCAGCCTCCCCGCGCTGCCTCCCTGTCCTGCCTGTGGGGATGGCAATTTTGAAGGAAAACCTAAAATGAGACTTGATTTTACAAATGTGTACATGAAAGGAATTCCACAGCTGGAGTTTAAGTGGGTTCATTTTTGTCATCTTGTGCATTTCAACAGCACATTTCACGACCCCAAGAGTCTGCCCCTCACCGCCATGACCCCCGGGCGCACAGACCCGAAGCTCACTGGCACAGTGGAAACCTAGAATGCGAACAACCCCCCACACAACAGTGTGGAAAAGGGAAAAAGTAAACCAAGAGAAGCTTTGAGTCCGGCCGCGGCTTGCTAACCTGCTGTCCTCCACCCACACCCACCCGTCCTGCCTCCACTCCAGGTCCTGCGGAAGCAGAGCTGGCAACTATCTCTCAGACCCCGTGGAAGAAGCCATCCGAGCTGGACCCCAAGACACAGATGCACAGCACGGAGGATGAAGGTCCTGGAGTGGCCTTGGTGTCCTCAGACCCAGCCGGGGTTGCAGGGACAGGAGGTGCAGCGGGGACGCCGGACGGAACACGGATACGTGGGTGCTGGTTTCCATTCATTCGTTTATTTATTGAAGAACCACAATGACAGTGGCCTCGAGGTAGGCACAGTGTCAACACTGGGGATCTCGCCCTGCGGCAGCCTGGGGGCTCTGCCTGAGGGGCTCACAGTCTGGTGCAAGTTGTGGTCATAGCCCTCAGGACCAGGTGGGGTGACAGGGAGCCGGGGAGCCCCTGGGGGCCTGGTCAGTGTACTCGTGGGGGCCTGGGATGGTCACCCAGGGACTATGGCGCTACGTCCAGGAGAGGAGAGACGACAGAGGCAAAGAGAGGGAGGACGGGCGAAGGCTGGTGCCCAGGGCGAGCCTGGGGAACCTGGCCTGTGTTGAGCCATGCTGGGGCAGATGGCGGGTGGAGGGTGCAGCCGGGACACTGGGCGGGGGTCCAGGAGAGACGTCCACGCCGGGCACGGAGCTGAGAGGGGAGCTGAGGCTGACCGAGGCAGAAGCGCGGCTGGTAGGACAGGACGGCCGGCTGCCAGGTGGGGTGTGGACAGGAGGTAGCAGGAGCGGCTCAACCCCACCGGCTTCATGCTGTGGCCATGGTCCTGGGGGCCTCCACCTCCCGCCTGTGAAGGGCAGGCATGCTCCCCACACACCCCTTCTTCTGCCTCTGAGACGCGTGATCTGTGCTAAACTCGGTGCTGCTCAAACCCACGGTGGGGACTGCCGGGTGCCGAGCAAATAAGAAAAAAATTAATGCACTGCTCTGGAAAGCAGTCCTTCTCTGTAAGGCCTAGGTTTTCTTTAAAACATTCAATTTCTGGTCAACCACGCTTGAAGTTTAATTAGGACACAATCATTATATTTTCAGTAAAAGATGAAATATTTTCTTCTGTAAGATATATTGTACTTTGTTCCAAGAACGGGTCGGGCTCACCAAGTGTGGGTGGCACAGATGATGTAAACCCGAGGGGGGTCCCGCAACGTCAGGCTCTTCCCCACAATCCCAGGGGGTCCCAGACTGTGAGGCTCTTCCCCGCGAGGGCTGGGCTGGGGGCTGCCCGTCCCCGCTACAGCTTGTCTCACAGACACTCTCAGGGGACAGCGACTTTACAGCGAAACCCCATTTTCCACCTGTTGAGAGGCGTTTCTAGAGCTTGCCTGACAAAACGGGGAGTCCCAGCAGTTCAGTGTGAACGTGGGGATTTGAGGGCTTTCTTAGAATCTATTACAAATGCTGTTTACGTTCAGAGAAAATGGAAACCTTCAAAACACTTCGATTTTGCTAAGAAAACGCGGCTGCTTTTGCAATCAGTTTGCAGTGTGTAATTTCCCTCTTGATGATAGGAATCTCTGCAGTTTTTAGAAAAAAAGCGATATAAAAAGATTGTTGATGTTAGCTAGGCTTACCCAAAATACAGTAAAACTCAGGATGACAGCTAACTCTGTCCTCTCCGAGCTGGGGGGTGTGGCCTGTACCCACAAAGGAAGCCCGGGATGGCGTGGGGGACACCCTTCTCTTCTACTGGTTCAGGGACTGAAAAAACAAACTCAATGGTATTTTCTTTAAGAAAACACCCTAAAGGTTAAAAACAGAAGCTGATTTTTTTTTTTTTTTTAGTGAAAAGGAGCCATTCCCACGGCGGTTAAGGGACAGGCAGGTTGAGGAGAAGGTGCCCCAGCGTGGATGCCCATGGTCCCAGGAGATGAAATTACCCTTGGAGAAGTGTGTTGGGGACGTCTGCCCAGCACAAAGCTCATTCACCATCCTTAAAGACCACATCAGGACTATATGCTTAAAAGCAAAGTTTATTCCTAAAGTTGCCTGCAAAATAGCTGTACCTATTTGCCTTCTCACCTGAAGCAGCTTTAGGATGCAAATGCACACCAGGACCCCCTCAGTTTTTTGGAGCAGAAGAGCCATGTTTTCCCCTGGGCTGTTATACATTCGCAAGAAGCAGAATAACCGTGACTATCTGAGTATGCAACCCCCCGACCAAACCCCAACAGGGACCAAGGAAAATGCATCCGAAAAAAGCTTCCCTTTTCCTTTCCTTCTCAGGGAATCGATGACTCAGCGTCACTAACGGGACATCACACAGTTAAACGTGCAACACGCCATGCTGCTTTACGGCGACGTCGTTTCTGCGTCTTTAGAAAAAGCACCCCACGCGCTCATTTTCACTGCTTAAGGTTAGAAAGATGGCGTTACCGTTGGCGGGAAGGTAGGTGAAACGCTGGTACTGGCTTCGCTTTCTCTTCCCGTTGCAGACGTAGAAACTGACGTGAACAGGGCTGGTTATCCTCTGATTCCGAAACGGCGGGATCTCAACCACCAGAGAATTCTAGAGGAGAAGGGCACACAGGAGGCACAATTAGCACCCGGCAGGTGACGGCTGCCACGCCACGGCGGCCACACAGCAACCCTGCGTTTCCATGGCGGCGCGGGACGCTGTGACGGTAAACTCCTGACTGGCCACCTGGGCGTCCAGAAGCAGCTGACGACAGCCCCGGACGCTCTGTGCCACCTGCACTTGTGTGTGGACACTCACAGGGAAGGGATGCCCTTGGCTTCTTGCACACCTAGGAGCCGAGAGGCTTCCTCAGAGCAGTGGAGCAAACAGGACCAACCTCAAGACTGAAATCTTGTCAATAGAGGGAAAGAAGCCAGGAAAAGAGAAGCTGTGAACAGAACTGGGACCTGAGGTGCCTGAGGGTGGAGGTTGCCCGGGGCCACCTGGGCAAGGGGCCTGGTGGGGATGCAAAAGGCTCTGCCTACTCCGATGCCAAAGGGTTGGTGACCTTCAGAAAACGACCCAAGGCCCCATCGCTGGCCGCTGTGTGATAGAAGTGGTTGGTGGCCCAGCACCGCTCAGACGACTGCAGTGAACCCCGGAGGAGCAGGTGCATCCTGGACACGCGGTCTCAGGGGAGGGCCTGTGTTTGTCACATTTGATGACGGCCGAGGCCCTCAACCAGACCCCAAATTCACTCCAACTGAGGAAGCGGAGGTGGACCCTGACCCCCGCAGACCCCGGGGTGGGAAGAGCCAAGGGCACGGAGGCACAGACAGCAGAGGACGGCATGTGGAGGCTGCCGTTACCATTTCATGTTTTTAATATGAGTCAGCAGCACGTTTAGAAAACTCATGCTCTCTCAAGTACACACACGAAACGCAAGCCATGGGGTGTGGCGCTGTTCGCAGAGGTCGGGGCTGGGTGCGGGACTGGGACACAGACATCCCGACCGCTTGCTCAGGCCCCAGCGTTACTCGGGGCTCTAATGACCCTAAATGACTGGGGTGATGCGGGCATCCCTGCCGAGGGCGACACTTGGTATCTGGGGAGAGGCTTGGTGTGAGTCGCGTCTATAAAGTTTAATTTTTATAAACGTATGACTTAGTTTAACAAGCAGGAGAAAAATCCATTGTATTACTTCTTTTGTTAAAATAATTAATTATAGCACAGCACCTAGCTTAATAGCTAAATTGATTGAATTATGTTAACAACAAAATCTTGTGAGTGTTAAAGACAGAAAACTGAAGATAACTTCAGGTCCAGGTTCTCTCATTTACAAATAATGAAAGAGCTGAGGCCCAGACACCGATGCAGAGGGGCCATGCCCGCCTGTGCCCCCCCCGGGGCCCTGTGCCTTGGGGCCACGCTTTCTCCTGGCAGCAGGACTGTGTTGTTTAATTAACTGCAGTTCACTGGGAAGAAGCAGAAGCCACGGCACATGGGCGTCTTCCTGCCTTTGCCCCTCATCAGAGCTGCCCCAGGAGAGCTGAAGCTGACGCTGGAAGGACCGCAAGTTCTGTCAATGCCCACAGAGCCTGGGCTGCCCCCAGAGCACTGTGGGTCTGGGCTTCGCCTGGCCTGGCCATCTCCTAGGCTGACCTGGGAAGCTCTGGCCGCCCGGAGCCTGTCTTGGCATTTGTATGGGGGATAAAGAGACGCTTCCTCCAGGGCTGTTTTCTGAATTCAGCAGCGCTCAGGGCAGCTGCTACAGCAGGAGGGTCTTTAGAGCAGAAGCAGCTGAGGGAAAAGGAAACCTCTCACGAGACTGAAATAAAAACGGGCCGGGAAGCGCTCAGAGGCAGTGGCGAGAGGAGGGGAGGCGGGGACCCCATGGGACAGGCTGGGGTGGAGGTGAGGACCTCGTGGGCCAGGCTGGATGGGCGGAGGCGGGGACCCCGTGGGCCA
>NW_020257804.1:0-18204 GCF_003255815.1 Theropithecus gelada
GGGCTGTGGGTTCCATGGAACACACTACCACAAGCTCACACACACACCCCCCCCACACACACACACCAGGGCTCCAGGCTCCGTGGAACACACTACCACAAGCTCGGTACACACACACACACACACACACACCCCCCCCAGGGCTGCGGGTTCCGTGGAACACACTACCACAAGCTCACACACACACACACACACCCCCACACACCAGGACTCCAGGCTCCGTGGAACACACTACCGCAAGCTCAGTACAAACACACAAACACACACACACACACACACACACACACACACCAGGGCTGCGGACTCAAGAGCTTCATGCTTTGGGGGCTAACATATTTGCATGCATTCTCCTCAAAAAGCCTGTAGCCTTCCATCAGGAAACAGCAGGGAGGCCTCACTCCCTTTCCCAGCAGATGGAAACTGAGCCCCCGACGTCCGGGAGTCCCTGCCCCCAGGTCAGGAGGGGCTGATGCCGCCCCCTCCCCAGAAGGCCGAGGCTCACCTGGACCCCAAACCACGGGGCAGGGAGTGGGCCAGAAAACATGAGCTGAACCGCCCTCTAACGCGTGGTCCCCACGGCCGCAGGCGTGTCACTGATCACAGCGCAAGCAAGTCGGGCTGCGCCTCGAGATGTAAACACTCGCCAAGAATGCCATGGTGCCTTCGGTCACTCGCCAAGAACGCCATGGCACCTTCGGTCACCACTCCTCACAGAAAGGCCTGAGCGCTCAGGGCTCCCCACACCACCCGCCTGGCTACAGACGTGAGGCCACTTCCTTCCCAAACAAGCCCAAGCGCGCGGTGTTGGGTGCGTCTCCGCGCTGTGTGAGCCCAGGGGCTGGACGGGGAAGACCCTGCGCCTGGGGCCTGAAGGCACAGTCTAGGGCCCCCGGTGTCACGGCCGTCCCCCGAGCTCCTGGCAAGGATGCCGTGGCAGTTAGAAGTGTTTACAGAACCGCACAGGGTAACGTGCTCATCACTTCGGCTAAGCTGTTGTCTACAAGCCATTCACAGGACCCAGGCAGCACCCAGAGTGCCCCGACCGCCCACGCTGGTCCCCCTGCAGGTCAGGGCTTTGAGCCTGAGCCGCGTGGCTCCACGTTCAGCTGCAGAAGTAAACCTGGGCACCCAACGTGAGCCTTAGACCCCGGGACAGTCTTGTAGGAGGGTCTGCAGCCCGGGACCCGCCAGGGGCCCCACGCATGATCACTGGAGCCGATCCCGCGGCGGGCACCCCAGTTGGCGCTGATGCCGTGGCACCACACGGGGGCACTTTATATCAGGAGGACGCACCCCACACCCAGCCCAGGGCCTCGGTGCACTTCCACACGTGCCACACATGCAGCACACACACGGCCCCTCCGTGAGCTCACGCCGCCACGCCGGGCCAAGACCACATCTGCATGGCCACGGGCACTCACCATCATCCAGGTACAACTGGTCCAACTCTTCAGGCTCTTGCTTGACCGTTACAGGAATAGGGGCCAAATTAGGACTACTGTCCTCACACGCCTCTGGCAGCAGCCGTGGCTGGGCGGCCGGAGACTCATCCCTGCGGACCGTGGGCGGCGGGTGCTGCGGGCGGCCCGTGGTGGGCGGGCACGCTGGGCTGCAGGGCTGCAGGCAGGTCAGCTCTTGGGCGGCGGGCGGGAGTGGAGGAGAGGGGCTGCTGGGGCAGAGTGAGTGTTCGAGACCAGGGGGGCAGCTACTGCTTGGAGGCACACTCACCTGCTGCGGCAGCAGGGCCGGGGGCGGCTGCCCGGGTGAGCCGGGGTGCGTGGCCACTGGCCTGGGCACGTCCTGGACGGCGGGGGCCTCTCCGGCCGGCTGCGGGAGTCCGAGGTGGCAGTGGCCCGGGCTGGCGACGCCCTTGGTGTAGGCGGCGGGAGAAAGGTCGTGGAGCTTGGGGCTCGCACCGGGGGCTGCTGGCATCAGGGTGCTTCTCTGTGGACAGGGCGGGAAGCCGGCCACGAGGCAGGAGCTGGGGTCAGGTGGCATCGCGAGCTGCTGGCTGTAGTATGGTCTTGGGAGAGGACTTAACCCCTGGCCCACTGGCCCACAGTTTGGAGCAGGCTCATAATCATCCGTGGGTTCTGTTTTTATCATTGGAACTGTGAGAAGGAAAAGAGAAGTTAAATAAACACCAGTTGCAGATTTGCAGATAAGTATGATCAGGCAGGCTTGTGTCTGGGACACCCTCCGCAAAACCAACAGGGCCCTGACTGGGTCCCTCTGTCTCCTGCCTGGTTCTCCCACCCCATTAAAAAAAAAGGTGTGAGTCATCGGCCGAGAGTCGCAGCTGGTTCTAATACTGGCGAGGACTGTTTTCCTTGGACTCTCCTGCAGCACTAACGTGCTATGAAAGTCCCACTTGCAAACTGCGGTGGGAGCCCTGGACCCAGGGGCCTGTGGATTCGCAAGAATCAAAGCGAAAATTTCAACTTGGATGCATGACGGCATTTCTGCTCCCAACACTCGGTTTGATAAATGTCTGCACATTTGGTAAACTCGAATACACAACAAGACGGCTTTCAGGAGTCAGTAAAAATCCAACTGCAAAAGGGAATGACTGCTCCAGGAGAGAAGCCGTCCGTCACTGCGAAAGAAAAACACTGTCGTGGAGGCTGGACCGCCTCCACGGTCCTCCGGATTCCCCTTCTAAAGCGATGGGCTGTGCGGAGGCCGTGACCTGGCAGCCTTGGACGAAACAGGGGGCTCCTGAGTTTCTAGAGCTTTCTCCCACCCAGCCCTCCCTAGAAGTCTAGGGCTGTGGGGAGGAGCCTACAGGTCAGGCACCGGGTCTCCAAGGTCACTCCACCAGGCCTGGGCCAGAGCCGACACCGGCTCCCAGCCTGCGCCCACCCCAGCCTTTGTGCCTGCTTCTGCAGGAGTGTTCGGAAGAAAGCAGGCAGGCGTGCAGTCAGCGGGAGCAGCGAGGCGGTCCCGGCCGGCATTCCTGCGGTTGCTGTTTTCCTGCTGGTCTTAGGTCTCCCGTGCTACTTAGAGGAGACATCAGACGGTTCAGTGGCTCTAAAGCTCTCGCAATGGTGCACGCAAATTCCTAACAGACGTGCGGCGCTGCTCTGGGCAAATGCTGTGTGGATCCTGTTTGGCAGCAGGGTCGGCCACAGGGAGGGAAACTCCCCTCCCATCACCACCTGGGGCCTATGAGTGGCCCCCAAAACCAGCACACAGGCTCCTGGTGCCAACACTCACCGCTGCAGAGGGTCCAGCAGCCTCCTGCAGTAAACAAAAGCATCTCCAATTCGAGAGAAAATATTTAGCCCCGGGCTTGAGCCTGCGAGTCCATGCAGCTGTTCCCCACCACAGCTGGGTGCCGACGAGTCCACCAGCAGCTGCGACCGATGGATACGGCGTTTTCGGGCAGCTCGGGATATGGGAGCACCTGTGCTAGTGCAGCCTCCCCTGCAGCTCCCACCACAGGTCCCGGCGGTCGTGAGCACAGGGGCGAGTCATCTGTGTAGCCAAGGCACCTTCCCGCCACACTGGAACTGACCCATATGGGCCGTTCCCGGCTGTAGAATCTCACCAGCCTCTGAGTCCGAAGGAAGTCAACCAGAGCTTTCCACCCAGGGATTCCCAGTGGAGTTGCTGCATTTTGTTGCTTTTGTGCTGACTTTTCAAGTCCCTACTTTCATTCACTCATTCAAATCTTTCTATCATCTGCCCTGCACACTGCCTAGGGAGGCCCAGGTTTAAACTGTCCGCCCTGCACACTGAGTAGGGAGGCCGAGGTTTAAAGCGTCCGCCCTGCACACTGAGTAGGGAGGCTGAGGTTTTAGATGGGGTGGGTGACCAGGAGGTGCTGACGTCCAGGAGGCAGGAAGAAAATCACAGGGTAATCGTGATTGCAAGGCTTTCCCAGGACAGAGCCTGCAGCTCACTGACCAGGGCCCATAAAGCCACACTCTGCTGAGGGTCCTGCCAGGCCTTCCTGGGGCTCCATAGCCCAGGCGTCCCCAGCCTTTGGCCCAGGGCACGTCCAGCCACAGAGAATGCGGGGAGTGCGGCCTGAGCTGTCAAGCTTGGAGGACGAGGCCAGGGGCTGCCTCTACAGTGGTGCCCAGGGCAGGGGAGGGGGAACAGGTGCGCTCCCCCAGCCTCGTCAGCCACCCCGTCCTGCAATCGCCGCTGGGGTCACGCTGGAATTACACCCCCGGAACCAGGTCACGCTGGAATTACACCCCCGGAACCGGGTCACGCTGGAATTACACCCCCGGAACCGGGGCACGCTGGAATTACACCCCCCAGAACCGGGTCACGCTGGAATTACACCCCCGGAACCGGGTCACGCTGGAATTACACCCCCGGAACCGGGTCACGCTGGAATTACACCCCCGGAACCGGGTCACGCTGGAATTACACCCCCGGAACCAGGTCAGGGCTGGAATTACACCCCAGGAACCGGGGCACGCTGGAATTACACCCCCGGAACCAGGGCACGCTGGAATTACACCCCCGGAACCAGGTCAGGGCTGGAATTACACCCCAGGAACCGGGGCACGCTGGAATTACACCCCCGGAACCGGGGCACGCTGGAATTACACCCCCAGAACCAGGTCAGGGCTGGAATTACACCCCAGGAACCGGGGCACGCTGGAATTACACCCCCGGAACCAGGTCAGGGCTGGAATTACACCCCAGGAACCGGGGCACGCTGGAATTACACCCCCGGAACCAGGGCATGCTGGAATTACACCCTCGGAACCGGGTCACGCTGGAATTACACCCCCGGAACCGGGGCACGCTGGAATTACACCCCCGGAACTGGGTCACGCTGGAATTACACCCCCGGAACCGGGTCAGGGCTGGAATTACACCCCAGACGTCACATTCAGTTGTCACAACAGTGAGGCCCGCTTGGTCCCATCTGAAGACAACGCTCACGCCTGGCGCACGAGGGTCTGCGTGCTCTCAGCCCCGCACGCTCTCCTTAGTTGGGGCTGAAGGAGGTGCACAGACCCTGGCAGCGCTGGGGGAAGTTCCTACCTCCAGCCACCTGAATGTGGCCACCTCTGGGGCCGTCCTCTTCAGCTGAGGGTTCACGGATGGGGCAGAGCCCCAGGACTGCCTGTGCAAGTTGGGGGGCTGTGGAGGAGAAGGCGCCCTCATGTTGATTGGGAAACCCTACAGGCCTCGCTTTATATTAGAAAGTTGAATATCTGGGCCGTGGGCTGCAACACCTTTTTGAAGGGGCGGCGGGAGGCGGTGCCTGTGGAGGGTGGGGCTCGGCTCTAGCCACTGTCTGGAGACCACAGGGCTGGGGTCATTTTCATCCAGGTGACGCATTTTGGCCTCAGGCCATGGCCTCCCCACCAACTCTGCGGAGGCAGCTGGGCCTCAGGAACTGCCCCTTCCTGCCGTTCCAGCTTCAAGCATGTGGTAAATCCACAGACGACGAGTCCACGACAAAGTCAGACGGTGGGGAGCCCCAGAGGCAGGGCTCGGCCAGTGGTCTGTGAACTCAGGCCTGTGCCTTTGAGAGGCACAGGGGTCGCTGGAAACAGGACCAGATGTGGGAGTGAGACGCTGGTGGGCACCCACGTCTCTCCTGCTCAGAAGAGGCTGATGTCCCCAACAGCCAAGGCTCCATTCTAAATTTGGCCGGTAATTTTCAGAGTTTATGATCTTTAGTAAAAGCACGTGGCTGGAAGGTTAAATTAATACCCTGTTGGGATCCTCTCTCCGCTGCACGGGATTTTCAGCCAGGGCCCAGAAATGTGGCCAGGCACGGGGGCCAGCACGCCTCTTCTGTGAAATGTCCCCCAAGCGCTTTAAAAACTGGTACCTGCCAGCTCTGCCGGACACTAAAGGCCCCGAGCACAGCTGTCCCATAAACAGCAGTGGCCATAAATCAGCCGCCCCACGGGCCAAGGCCAGCGATGCCAGAGAGCCGTCGGGCCAGGGCAACCGGGTGGTGTCTGCTGCTGCTGGCCGGAGAACGCCAAGAACACGGTGCAGACGCCGCCCGTCTAAAACCGTGGTGGCGCCGGCATTAACCCCCGCATCTCTCCAGCCACTGGATTCTTCCTGGGGAAGTCCTGACCAAGGATCGTGGTGGCGAGGGACACACAGCCCTGGGACATATGACCCACCTCCCCAGGATGCTGGCGGCTGGCAGTGGTGTCGGGATGCCCCGGCCGCTTGCCCTGTGGGTTCGGAGCAGGCCCAGCACTGATGTGTCCACCACCCCCAGGGGCAGGCAGAAGGCCGAGTGGATGCTTCACTGGGACCCCACCAGGTTGGCAGCTCCCGTCCCCCCACCCACAGGCAGGCGCTCCCTCTCTGAGGCCCGGGGCTCCAGCCCACAGAGGCTGTGGCAACACGCTCCTCACAGGAATAAGCTCGTGTGCCTGCCCGCTGCCCCTCTCCCGCCCACAGCTATTTGCAGGGAGCTGGGGGCAGTGACTTGAAACCTGGGGTCGCTGCATGTGCCCCACCCATGATGGCATCTTGTGAGTCTGGAGAGCCAGTCCTGGTCCCTTGGCAGTGTGAGCTGTGGGTGTGGTCACCGCACTGGAAGGTGGCCTGGGCTGACCCTGCAGGTGTCTGCTCCTGTTCCTGCTGCAGTGCCCCTCCCTGGGCTGGGGTCCCCAGGCGGTTTCTCTCAGCCTTGCCCGTGAGGTCCGGCTCAAGTCTGGGGTTGGCCGGATGGTTTCTCGGCCCTGGCAGCAGCGTCTTGTGCCATCCCAGCTGCTCCAAAGTTGCCACCCACCAGGGCCGGGCCTTCCCCAGGTGACTCCCCCATCTCCCTGTCCTTGCCCCAAGGGGCACTGACATGAAGCACAGCCAGGGACAAAGGGCCGTGGACGGCAGGGACGCGTGAGGCACCTGGCACCCGGCAACCGCGGAGGATGTTTCTGGATGGCCCCGCCTGACCCGCTGGCCCATGAGGATGTAGCGGGATGTTCTCTGCTAAGTCAAGCCCCAGAGAGCTGTGGCCTTCTCAATACAGAGAGAAGCTGGAAAGTGCAAACTCACCTTCACAAGCAAAGGAAAGCCACACGGCTGCTTCCACATCCCAGCATCTAAGAAGCTTAAATGCACGAACATACTGCACCTGCGCTTGGCCTAAGCTGTGCTTTTTGTGTGGGTTTCAGGGAAGACGTACACCTGTGCTGTAAATCAGAGCCTCGTGAGACGCATCCTATCAGCGAGGAAATGAGCGAGCGTCTGCACAACAGCCTGGGAGTCTCGCCCGTGGAGGGAGCCGCACGGGCCCCGTTCACGCGGACAGCACGTGTTCTGGGCTAACCCTGTGCCAGGCGGCCTCTGGCTGCCTCCTGATGACGTCAGCCACGTGGGGCTGGGGTGGAGCATCAACCACGTGGGGCTGGGGTGGAGGCGGCAAACGGGTGGGCTCAGAAAAAGGGCAGCTCACTTTCAGGCTAAGCAACGGTGCACCAGAAACGCCAATCACCTGAGGGTGAGTTTATGAAACTCGTTACAAAGAGCAGAGTATGGAAGGCGAGCGCTAGCCTCAGCACCTGCCGGCTTTACAAAGCATATTCCCACGGGGCAGGCTGGCTGCAGTGTCCACGGCAGCCCCATTGTCCACGGTGGCTACCCCATTGTCCATGACAGCCCCAGTGTCCACGGCAGCCCCAGCGTCCACAGCAGCCCCGTTGTCCACGGTGGCTACCCCATTGTCCACGGCAGCCCCAGCGTCCACAGCAGCCCCATCGCTCACGGGGACTGTCTGTGGAGGCGGCGCACAGCGGTCAGCGGTGTGCAGAGCTGACAGGCAAACCGTCCCCGCAGACCCAGGCCTCACACTGCATCCTCCGTGGAAGGCACTGAGGGCCTGTCCCATGCCTGGTGCTGTTCTGGGGCCCAGCTTTTCCCTGACGCCACTGCAGAGTCTCTGCCTCAATAGCAGTGACGTCGGGAGCTAAATCCTGGAGGGAGGCTTCTGCCCCAGGTGAGCACGACATTTCCAGGCCCCGTGCAGGTGCCAGTTCTGGCCAAAGACGCAGGCAGTGAGCTGGGAGAGCCTCTCCCCAGGGCCTCCCTCCCAAAGCCCCCACCACGGCCAGAGAGCATTCAGCACAATCCCGGCCTCTCTTTAAAGAACCCCAAGCCTGGAAAATGGGCTCCCATCTCTACATGGCAACAGGAGCCAGGACATAAGTGGGCTTCACCCGCCGCAGCTCCTCGAACGGTTCCAGTTCTAAAGCCCCAGCTGGATCTATGCAGCCCCAGGACAGGCAGAGCCCCTCACCTAGGGCGGACCTGGGGGCCCCTCACAGCTCCTAATGGCCCCGAACGCAGCCTCCTCCCAACGTAGTCCCCTTGGCTGCCTTGGTGTGACCGGGCTCCTGGGGGACAGCTGGGGTCTTCATGGCTCCCAGATCAGGGCCCCCTTCTGCTATAAGACAGAGGTGACAAGATCTGAGAATGAAAATCGGCACGAGCCTGCCCCACCCGTCGGCTTCCTCTGCGGTTGGTGACCTGCAGCTCCTGGCTCCTTGGGGACTCTGTCTGCAGCACAGGGAGCACCTGGGGGTGGGCGGGGGGGCCTGGGGACAAGAACGGGGACCTGGGGATGGGCAGGCAGGGGGGCAAGGGGCAGGCCCAGCCCTTTGGCTTTAGACAAGTGGGGTCACTGCTATGGATGGAATCATGTCCCCTCAACCTCATGTTGAGGCCTTAACCCCCATCCATGTGACTCTACTTGAGAACAGGGTTTGCAGGAGGTAACTGGGGGTTAAACAATATCATCAGGGCGGGGCCCTGATCCAATGGGACTGTCATCCCACGAAGAGGAAGAGACAAATTGCCTGTCCTGCCACGTGAGGATATGGCAGGATTTTGGCTGTCTGCAACCTGGAAAGGTCCTCACCAGAACCTGACTATACCAGCCCCGAACTCAGACTTCCAGCCCCCAGAGCTATGAGAAATGAATGTCTGTTGTTTACAAGGCGCCCAGCCGGTGGTGCTCACTACGGAAGCCCCGAAGGCTGAGACGGTTCCCCGGACCCCCTTCCTGCATCCACAGTAACATCTGGTCCCCAGGTGGCGTTGGGGGCGGGGAGATCCAACACCGAGCTCCCTGCATGCTGCAGGTGCCATGCACAGCAAGGAATGATCCCAAGGCAGTTCCCTTCTCCCCCAGGCCCACATTTTTACGCAGCCTCAAGTGTTTAGCTTGAATTACTCTACGAGGTACGTGCTACAGTACTAGACAAAAGGGGTTTTGTTCAAAGTCTAAACCCCTGGAAAACAAAGATCGGATTGTCTTCTGTTTGCTGTACGACAATAAAGTCCAAGTTTTGCCATCAACATAAACAACCAGGAATGACTCCTCCAGGCATGACTTTTCTCAAACAATGAAAGAAAACAGCCGATGGAGCTGTCCTCTCCCCTGTCCCTCGAGGCTGAGCGGGCATCATTTCTTCATGTTCAGAGCCAAGATCAGTTTCCAGAGCAGGTGAGGGACCCACGGCACACCAGGGGGTGAATCTGCACCAACCAGGCACCGCCTGACGGGAGACAGAGAAGGGTCCTTCCGAACTCCATCTGCCTTTGGGAATTCGTGCTCTCTCCCCAACTCTTCACTGGCGTTCCTGCCGAAGCATGTTCCAAGGTTTCCGGGAAGGCACACTCTTCCGGAGCCACAGCCACGTGAGTTGTTTCCAACCACGCACGCCACAGACCTCCAGGCTGAAACCGCAGCTCCGTGGCGGCCGACAACCGCGGCTAACCCCGGCGAGGAGCCCAGGACGGGCCCGAGTGCTTTTGTTCATGATCTCACTTTGCCTTCACACCCATCCTGCGTGTCGGTGGGGGTGAGAGAATTCCCTTTCCCTCAGGTTTATCACGTCGACCCCAAGCAACATCGGTGGGGGGCTTCCTACACACACAGAAGTGTGAAAACAGGCGCAGGGCTCAGTGACTTGACGGGGGTCTCGGGTGGCAGTGACGGAGCCAGGACGACACGGCCGCGGCGAGGGGAAGCGCGAGGGGGCCTTGGGCCGTGGGGCGGCCCCATGCTGCTCCAGGGCACGGCAAGGAGGATCTGTTGCCCAACTAGGCTGATGACAGAGGACGCTCCCACAGACCACATAAGCCGAAACACACACTGGTCAGCTCTCGCCAATCCTCGCCTGGGTGGCCCTCCGTGTTCTGCGGGGCCAGGCTTTCCCATTCCGGCTGGAGCCACGGAGCCACAGTGGGGCAGCAGCATGGCCGATGCATCGGTCCGGGAGCGTCTCCGCGTGGACAGGTGGGTCCCTCCCAGGTGCACGGCCAACGTCGCCAAGCTCAGGGTGCTCCTCTTGCCTTACGCATGTCCCGGGGCGCAGGCTTCCTGGCGCCCAGCCTCCCCACTGACTCACACCTCCTGGTTTGTTTTTGGTGGCCCATGGCCCTTAGATTTCTAAACAAGCCCCTTCCCGCCCTCTCGTCCTGTCTCAGGCTCCTGGCCCCATCCTCCTTCTGCAGTCAGACTCGCCCAGCCCCAGGCGCGCCCGTCGGATGCGGAGTCCTGTGGACTCTTCCACACCAGTCTGGATCCCGACGCTAGTTCCCTAATTTATTCCTCTCATCTCTGATTTCTGAAGGAGCTGTCTTCCACCCCAAATCCCTCCCGCTTTAAAACAGGCTCTGAGGACACGCACGGCCTGAGTGTCGGGTGGCTAGGATGCCTGGCGTCTTGCTGGTAGGGGTTTTGGCAAGCACATCTCCAGCTCCCCTTTTAATTGGAGCCCTTCTCTGGACATTTGGGGAGGTCTCCTGGGAGGTCTGGTGGGGCCGGCACCCCCCAGCATGTGACAGAATTCCCTTCCCTCAGGTTTACGGCATCAACAGTGAGCATCAGAACACCCCTCCCTCACTCGCTGTCTGAAGAGTGAGGCAACCGACAAAACTGAAATTTAATAAAAGCTGCCTCCCTCCCTCGGGTGGTTGTGGGGCTCTCAGTAGAACAGGGATGAGGAGCCCACAGGCCACTGCTCACAGGTGGGGCCAGCTCAGCTCCCGCCACAGACACACTCGGCAGCTGGGCTTCCAGACTCCTCGCCCCGTGGCCACCTGGAGCGCGGCGCAGGCCACACCGCGGGCTGGAAATGTCAGCATCATCTGCTCTGTTTGAAATCAGGTAGGACTTCTAAGCTGGGGCAGAGCTGGGCTGAAACATCAGTGTGGGGGGCCCGGCTTGACCCCTACAAACTGCAGAAAGGGGAGGCCACCCTGGTTCCTGCGCAGGACGGGGCATGGAGTGTGGGTCGTCTGCGTTTTAGGCCCTTGGAGGGCGCACGAGGGGTGCCAGGAGAATCTCTGCTTTAAGAACCTGCGACCAGGCCCTGGTGCATCGAGGCGCCCACAGCCGACACAAGGAAACCATCTCAAGGCTGAAACCCAGAGCACCGCGAGGCCAGGGCTGACCTGACGTTGTCAGGAGCTGGGAGGCAGCTGCCATGATGGCGGGATCAGATGAGGGAACATGGGAGCCATGCCTGGGTGTCTGAAATGGGCAGGGTCACTTTGCAGTGAGAGCCGAGCTCAGGCCCAGCCCCAGGGTGCCTACAAGTGAGGGGAGGGGAAAGGAAGAGGCCACAGGTGTTCAAGGCCCACCCAGGCTGTGCTGTTGGCCAGTGGCAACGAAAGCGCGATTTGGGGCCGCTGAGCATCTGCAGAGACCTCACGAACTTCACTGTCTCAGGATCAAGCTTTACATGCAGTGGACTTGGACAAAGTGAGCCGGGAAGTCCAGGGAAAAGGCAGAATGGGAAACCCCTGGGAAGGGGAGGCTGCTGGGCTGAGCAGGAGGGCGTGGAGGTCGGGCGGTGGCCCAGGACTGCTTGTCTGCAACCAGGAGGATCCCTTGCAGGGTGCTCTGAGCCCCTCAGCTCACGCAGCCCCAGCTGAGCTTACTGAGGGCCTGGGCCACGCCATCTGGAGGAGGCTTCCTAGAGGGGCCGGTTCTGTGGCCTGGGAAGTGCCAGTGGAGACACGCCCCCAGCTGTTGACCCTGGGTGGTGCGCTCTGTGCACGGGGACCGCAGTTTCACAGCCTCCCCCACCCCATGGCTCACTCCCTGAGCAGCTCCCTCCAATGACCTTCACTGGGGTGGACCCAAGGCCACAGGACCCCGGCTCCCTTTGTACCAACACTTCACCAATGCCACAGCTATTGCTAGATTTAATAATCCATTGCAAACAGGGAAGTAATGGAATCTATTCCCCTTTCTACCCCTTGAGGCAGAAAGAGATTCTCAGGCCTAGGTCATCGTGGCAGGGCCAGCAGAGCAGCTGGTGAGTAATGGGGGCGGGAAGTGCATCTACCCTTCTTCGTGACATTTGAGTCTCCAGCTGGCTCCTGTCTGGTCTTGGGGCCCATGCCCATCCCCCGTGAGAGACCCCCAGATCCTGAGGCAGATCCGTCCCGACGCCCTCGCACCCCGGACATCGCATTCTGTGGTCAAAGCTGTTTCTGTGCCTGGATTATCACAGCAGCCACTCCCTGTCACCGGATGACCCTCAGCTGGACCGCGTATCCCGAGGAAGGGGGCTCTGGCCACCAAAGGGACCCCCACAGAGGCAGGGCTGGCTGTGTGTTCCCACGGGGACCTGGGGCTGGGAGCAGCTTCTCCTCGGCACTGATGGGGGAAGAGCTCCATGTCCCCAGCCCTGGGGCCCTGGAAGCATTTCCAGGTATAACCGACTAAAACGACTTCAGACAAAAAGACCTGACAAGGCCCCAGTGATTTGTCATGTTTTATTTTCTTGTTTCAAAAAATACTGACTTTGGCAGGTAATTTGGAGTTTGTAACTTGGTTTTCTTTCTCCAAAGTGCCCGTGGCCCCACACTGCCTGCTCCTATCTGGGGGTGTAAGTGCACCCCTCACGCAAGCTCCAGGCCACGCGGACGCCGCCTTCTAACCAGACCTGGGCAGGGTCCCCATGTTCCAGGCTCGCCTCTCTCCACCTACAATGCTGACATTTTGGAATCACCTCTTGGAACTGCGAAGCTTCCTGATAGCAGATCATCCCTCAGCCCTCCCAACACGCCTTCCGGGGGATTACATTCAGGCCGCAGTTAAACAAAAACAGTGACAGACAAGCCGCTCAGGAAGCCTCTCTGTGGGTGCGTGTGTTCCAGCCTCTTTAATTGCAGACGACCTCTTCACTTTGCTCACCGGGCAGCACCCCGGGATGTCAGGAGGGGCGGCCGGCAGGACTCCTCGAGGTCTGTGCCCGCTCCGTTCATGGAACTGATACATTCTGGTGGGAACTCTTCCCCATTTAATGCCTGGTCCCGCTAGGGAGGGTGAAGAGAACTCTCCCTCTGGGCCCCATCACAGACCATCAACCAAAGGCTCAGCCCCACCTGAGCCCGGGGCCCTCTGCACTCAGATGCGTGATTCCCGAAGGCTGACCACTGAGACCTTCTGACTTGAAAGGAGAGACGCCAGGCCACGGCCTCCCTGGGCCGCCTCCCTGCGCCACCTCCCCCATGCAGCCTCCCCGCGCTGCCTCCCTGTCCTGCCTGTGGGGATGGCAATTTTGAAGGAAAACCTAAAATGAGACTTGATTTTACAAATGTGTACATGAAAGGAATTCCACAGCTGGAGTTTAAGTGGGTTCATTTTTGTCATCTTGTGCATTTCAACAGCACATTTCACGACCCCAAGAGTCTGCCCCTCACCGCCATGACCCCCGGGCGCACAGACCCGAAGCTCACTGGCACAGTGGAAACCTAGAATGCGAACAACCCCCCACACAACAGTGTGGAAAAGGGAAAAAGTAAACCAAGAGAAGCTTTGAGTCCGGCCGCGGCTTGCTAACCTGCTGTCCTCCACCCACACCCACCCGTCCTGCCTCCACTCCAGGTCCTGCGGAAGCAGAGCTGGCAACTATCTCTCAGACCCCGTGGAAGAAGCCATCCGAGCTGGACCCCAAGACACAGATGCACAGCACGGAGGATGAAGGTCCTGGAGTGGCCTTGGTGTCCTCAGACCCAGCCGGGGTTGCAGGGACAGGAGGTGCAGCGGGGACGCCGGACGGAACACGGATACGTGGGTGCTGGTTTCCATTCATTCGTTTATTTATTGAAGAACCACAATGACAGTGGCCTCGAGGTAGGCACAGTGTCAACACTGGGGATCTCGCCCTGCGGCAGCCTGGGGGCTCTGCCTGAGGGGCTCACAGTCTGGTGCAAGTTGTGGTCATAGCCCTCAGGACCAGGTGGGGTGACAGGGAGCCGGGGAGCCCCTGGGGGCCTGGTCAGTGTACTCGTGGGGGCCTGGGATGGTCACCCAGGGACTATGGCGCTACGTCCAGGAGAGGAGAGACGACAGAGGCAAAGAGAGGGAGGACGGGCGAAGGCTGGTGCCCAGGGCGAGCCTGGGGAACCTGGCCTGTGTTGAGCCATGCTGGGGCAGATGGCGGGTGGAGGGTGCAGCCGGGACACTGGGCGGGGGTCCAGGAGAGACGTCCACGCCGGGCACGGAGCTGAGAGGGGAGCTGAGGCTGACCGAGGCAGAAGCGCGGCTGGTAGGACAGGACGGCCGGCTGCCAGGTGGGGTGTGGACAGGAGGTAGCAGGAGCGGCTCAACCCCACCGGCTTCATGCTGTGGCCATGGTCCTGGGGGCCTCCACCTCCCGCCTGTGAAGGGCAGGCATGCTCCCCACACACCCCTTCTTCTGCCTCTGAGACGCGTGATCTGTGCTAAACTCGGTGCTGCTCAAACCCACGGTGGGGACTGCCGGGTGCCGAGCAAATAAGAAAAAAATTAATGCACTGCTCTGGAAAGCAGTCCTTCTCTGTAAGGCCTAGGTTTTCTTTAAAACATTCAATTTCTGGTCAACCACGCTTGAAGTTTAATTAGGACACAATCATTATATTTTCAGTAAAAGATGAAATATTTTCTTCTGTAAGATATATTGTACTTTGTTCCAAGAACGGGTCGGGCTCACCAAGTGTGGGTGGCACAGATGATGTAAACCCGAGGGGGGTCCCGCAACGTCAGGCTCTTCCCCACAATCCCAGGGGGTCCCAGACTGTGAGGCTCTTCCCCGCGAGGGCTGGGCTGGGGGCTGCCCGTCCCCGCTACAGCTTGTCTCACAGACACTCTCAGGGGACAGCGACTTTACAGCGAAACCCCATTTTCCACCTGTTGAGAGGCGTTTCTAGAGCTTGCCTGACAAAACGGGGAGTCCCAGCAGTTCAGTGTGAACGTGGGGATTTGAGGGCTTTCTTAGAATCTATTACAAATGCTGTTTACGTTCAGAGAAAATGGAAACCTTCAAAACACTTCGATTTTGCTAAGAAAACGCGGCTGCTTTTGCAATCAGTTTGCAGTGTGTAATTTCCCTCTTGATGATAGGAATCTCTGCAGTTTTTAGAAAAAAAGCGATATAAAAAGATTGTTGATGTTAGCTAGGCTTACCCAAAATACAGTAAAACTCAGGATGACAGCTAACTCTGTCCTCTCCGAGCTGGGGGGTGTGGCCTGTACCCACAAAGGAAGCCCGGGATGGCGTGGGGGACACCCTTCTCTTCTACTGGTTCAGGGACTGAAAAAACAAACTCAATGGTATTTTCTTTAAGAAAACACCCTAAAGGTTAAAAACAGAAGCTGATTTTTTTTTTTTTTTTAGTGAAAAGGAGCCATTCCCACGGCGGTTAAGGGACAGGCAGGTTGAGGAGAAGGTGCCCCAGCGTGGATGCCCATGGTCCCAGGAGATGAAATTACCCTTGGAGAAGTGTGTTGGGGACGTCTGCCCAGCACAAAGCTCATTCACCATCCTTAAAGACCACATCAGGACTATATGCTTAAAAGCAAAGTTTATTCCTAAAGTTGCCTGCAAAATAGCTGTACCTATTTGCCTTCTCACCTGAAGCAGCTTTAGGATGCAAATGCACACCAGGACCCCCTCAGTTTTTTGGAGCAGAAGAGCCATGTTTTCCCCTGGGCTGTTATACATTCGCAAGAAGCAGAATAACCGTGACTATCTGAGTATGCAACCCCCCGACCAAACCCCAACAGGGACCAAGGAAAATGCATCCGAAAAAAGCTTCCCTTTTCCTTTCCTTCTCAGGGAATCGATGACTCAGCGTCACTAACGGGACATCACACAGTTAAACGTGCAACACGCCATGCTGCTTTACGGCGACGTCGTTTCTGCGTCTTTAGAAAAAGCACCCCACGCGCTCATTTTCACTGCTTAAGGTTAGAAAGATGGCGTTACCGTTGGCGGGAAGGTAGGTGAAACGCTGGTACTGGCTTCGCTTTCTCTTCCCGTTGCAGACGTAGAAACTGACGTGAACAGGGCTGGTTATCCTCTGATTCCGAAACGGCGGGATCTCAACCACCAGAGAATTCTAGAGGAGAAGGGCACACAGGAGGCACAATTAGCACCCGGCAGGTGACGGCTGCCACGCCACGGCGGCCACACAGCAACCCTGCGTTTCCATGGCGGCGCGGGACGCTGTGACGGTAAACTCCTGACTGGCCACCTGGGCGTCCAGAAGCAGCTGACGACAGCCCCGGACGCTCTGTGCCACCTGCACTTGTGTGTGGACACTCACAGGGAAGGGATGCCCTTGGCTTCTTGCACACCTAGGAGCCGAGAGGCTTCCTCAGAGCAGTGGAGCAAACAGGACCAACCTCAAGACTGAAATCTTGTCAATAGAGGGAAAGAAGCCAGGAAAAGAGAAGCTGTGAACAGAACTGGGACCTGAGGTGCCTGAGGGTGGAGGTTGCCCGGGGCCACCTGGGCAAGGGGCCTGGTGGGGATGCAAAAGGCTCTGCCTACTCCGATGCCAAAGGGTTGGTGACCTTCAGAAAACGACCCAAGGCCCCATCGCTGGCCGCTGTGTGATAGAAGTGGTTGGTGGCCCAGCACCGCTCAGACGACTGCAGTGAACCCCGGAGGAGCAGGTGCATCCTGGACACGCGGTCTCAGGGGAGGGCCTGTGTTTGTCACATTTGATGACGGCCGAGGCCCTCAACCAGACCCCAAATTCACTCCAACTGAGGAAGCGGAGGTGGACCCTGACCCCCGCAGACCCCGGGGTGGGAAGAGCCAAGGGCACGGAGGCACAGACAGCAGAGGACGGCATGTGGAGGCTGCCGTTACCATTTCATGTTTTTAATATGAGTCAGCAGCACGTTTAGAAAACTCATGCTCTCTCAAGTACACACACGAAACGCAAGCCATGGGGTGTGGCGCTGTTCGCAGAGGTCGGGGCTGGGTGCGGGACTGGGACACAGACATCCCGACCGCTTGCTCAGGCCCCAGCGTTACTCGGGGCTCTAATGACCCTAAATGACTGGGGTGATGCGGGCATCCCTGCCGAGGGCGACACTTGGTATCTGGGGAGAGGCTTGGTGTGAGTCGCGTCTATAAAGTTTAATTTTTATAAACGTATGACTTAGTTTAACAAGCAGGAGAAAAATCCATTGTATTACTTCTTTTGTTAAAATAATTAATTATAGCACAGCACCTAGCTTAATAGCTAAATTGATTGAATTATGTTAACAACAAAATCTTGTGAGTGTTAAAGACAGAAAACTGAAGATAACTTCAGGTCCAGGTTCTCTCATTTACAAATAATGAAAGAGCTGAGGCCCAGACACCGATGCAGAGGGGCCATGCCCGCCTGTGCCCCCCCCGGGGCCCTGTGCCTTGGGGCCACGCTTTCTCCTGGCAGCAGGACTGTGTTGTTTAATTAACTGCAGTTCACTGGGAAGAAGCAGAAGCCACGGCACATGGGCGTCTTCCTGCCTTTGCCCCTCATCAGAGCTGCCCCAGGAGAGCTGAAGCTGACGCTGGAAGGACCGCAAGTTCTGTCAATGCCCACAGAGCCTGGGCTGCCCCCAGAGCACTGTGGGTCTGGGCTTCGCCTGGCCTGGCCATCTCCTAGGCTGACCTGGGAAGCTCTGGCCGCCCGGAGCCTGTCTTGGCATTTGTATGGGGGATAAAGAGACGCTTCCTCCAGGGCTGTTTTCTGAATTCAGCAGCGCTCAGGGCAGCTGCTACAGCAGGAGGGTCTTTAGAGCAGAAGCAGCTGAGGGAAAAGGAAACCTCTCACGAGACTGAAATAAAAACGGGCCGGGAAGCGCTCAGAGGCAGTGGCGAGAGGAGGGGAGGCGGGGACCCCATGGGACAGGCTGGGGTGGAGGTGAGGACCTCGTGGGCCAGGCTGGATGGGCGGAGGCGGGGACCCCGTGGGCCA
>NW_020257805.1:0-20855 GCF_003255815.1 Theropithecus gelada
CAGTCTGGATGACAGAGCAAGACTTCCATCTCAAAAAAAAAAAAAAAGTTACAAATTGGAATTATTAAACTGAGTCTCATATATGCATCAAGTTTAAAGAAAATACATTCTTCTTGATACCTTTTAAAAATATTTTTCTCTCTAGGCCTCTTTCTAATACTATAGGAGACTTAGGTTCTAATAGAATAAATAATGTGTAAGAAGAAGCTTGAAACCTCAGAATGTAACCACAAAACCACAACAGCTTAGAAGGTAGGGTATTCTAATAATGGAGACTTGATTTATATACCTTGTTAATGGGAAAGAAAACCTAGATAATTTATCATGAGCGGATTCAGTATTTTTTTCTGTTGCCACAATGATCAGACAAAAATACATCTACTAATTTGTCAATGCAGTTGATGGACACATTACATCTTTTAATCAAGCTTTCTGTTGCAAAAAAGCACCTCACAAAAGTTAAATGTTTATTTTGAGGACACTCACCAACTGGAAAAAGAAAGATCTGAACACCATCAGACATCAACCCTGTTTAGTGATTAGCAGAGATGGGTATTCTGTGAACCCAGTAAAGCCTAAGCTTCAGACCTATGACTGGATCTTTACCAAGAATCTGGGAGAGCCTGCAGCGATTTTATATTTGTAACTGTATATTCTTTTTCTTATACAAGACCCTTGGAATTGTGTAAACTTCTGGCCCTGGATGCCTGGGTCTGCCCTTGGTTGCCAGTTAACCCTTTCATTTCCACAGTAAGCCTTATCTTTTTGTCTACAAACTGAGGTCTGATGATTACCCAGATTTTCTGCTTTCTGGTGAACTCAGTCCCCATGGCCTGTGATGATTTCTTTGGCCACTCTTGCTTTCATGATGAAAAGTCAGATTCTCTCCTATTAGCAACTGTATAATTCTTTCAATGTTTCCCAGTTAAAATACAAGAGTAAAATGGGGATTGGCTCAGCTTGTCCTTTTGTACTAGACTACATCATAAATCACTGAACAACCTATGAAATGATTGCTCTTGTGTCAGGTGTCCAGCACAGACACAGGAGGGCCCCACGGGCCACACCACCGCCATCTACTCCTTCAGCAGGGGCTCTGACCGCCATCTGTTACACTCACATCTCTCATTCAACAGAGAACCTCAGTTTTTGATTGAAAGTTCAGACACTAAAGTACAGGACATGCAAACTTCATTGCGAAAATTAGATAAGGCTATGTCAAGATTCTGTAACTTTTAAGTATAGAATAGAAAGTTCCAGATCCATAGAAATTGGGCATCAGCTTGTGCTCTCTGGGCTTACTGTTGGTCTCAGAGGGTCCTGACTTAGGGAGACCTTAAAATAGCCCTAGACCAGCTCTTCTCTGGAATTCCATGGCTCACCCTGTATGGAGGGGTGGGGGTATCACAGATTTTCCTAGAGCAATCAGGTTTCCAGTGTGTGCCACTCATTAGGGGACCCACAGACATGGAAAATCAAACACATTTATGATGAGTGAGACATCCCCAATTATTACTAAATTATTCTTTAGGTAGTTTAGAGATGGTCTGATTTGCTTCATTAGTAGAGATTTAGATCAGAAAAACAATAGATAATTAAGATTATTATTATTATTATTATTATATGAGATGGCTGCAAGCTCTGCCTCCTGGGTTCATGCCATTCTCCTGCCTCAACCTCCCAAGAAGATACTTAATTATTAAATTACTAGAAAATGTCAGGAAGGAGAAATTGGAGTGTCTTTCTACACTGGGTCAGTTCTCACCAGTGTTTAGAACAGGCCATGTAGACATGGGATAGAAAGAGACTGATTTAGCAACACAAAGTACATTAAAGTCTTATAAGAAAAATAAAGTTTGTCTCACAGAATGAATCAGCCTCTCTGTAGGTGGAGAGACAGTTGGGTACATCAGGACAGAGCCAAGGAGGTCAAAACACTGTTGCATCCGAATAGAGGAAGGGAAAGTGGGCAGGAAAACAGTCCCTCTTTACTAGAGATGAAACTGCAGGAGAGAGGGGACATGGTTGATTCATGACGAGGTTACCCTGAACACTGCCGAGCGACATAATGTCAGGGAGGGACAGAGAACACAGCATTTCCATAACTGTTTGACTTCCATTTGTCAAATAATTGAATCATAAAGTTTTACGAAGTTTTGCAGGTTGTGTGATACAAGGAAAATAAACTTCCCTCTATTTCTTTCCTGTATTTATTTATTTATTTATTTATTGAGATGGAGTCTTGCTCTGTTGCCCAGGCTGGAGTACAGTGTGGCAGGATCTTGGCTCACTGCAACCTCTGCCTCCTGGGTTCAAATGATTCTCCTGCCTCAGCCTCCCTAGTGGCTGAGACTACAGGAGTGCACCACCATGCTTGGCTAATTTTTACATGTTTAGTAGAGATGAGGTTTCACTATGTTGGCCAGGCTGGTCTGATACTGCTGACCTCCAGTGATCTGCCCACCTTGGCCTCCCAAAGTGTTGGGATTACAGGCGTCAGCCTCCTCATCTGGCCTCCTCTCTATTTATTTCTCCCTCTACTCTTCCTCTCCTCTCTCTTCCCCTCTCCCTGCCTCTTCCACTCTCTCCCCTCTCTCCCTACCTCTTCTACCTCCTCTTGCTCCCCCACTCCTCGTGCTCCCCCTTGCTCCCCTCTCCTCTTGCTCTCTCTCTTCTTGATCTCCCTCTTCTCTTTCTTCCTCTCCTCTCCCTCTCTCTGCCCCCCTAATTCCCCATACTACAGTCTTTTTGCTCTTCTTATGAGACTGTTCAGTGAATCGCTGAAATGAGCTATAGCACAACATAGTCCAGATAGAAGAGAGAAGGAATGGAGGACAGCATGCTTTCCTTTCTTCTCTACATTAATGAAAGAGCAAACCAGCGGGCGCAGTGGCTCACGCCTGTAATCCAAGCACTTTGGGAGGCCGAGGTGGGCGGATCAGGAGGTCAGGAGATCAAGACCATCCTGGCTAACACGGTGAAACCCCGACTCTACTAAAAATTGGCCGGGCATGGTGGTGGGCGCCTGTAGTCCTAGCTACTCGGGAGACTGAGGCAGGAGAATGGCGTGAATCCGGGAGGCGGAGATTGCAGTGAGCCGAGATCGCGCCACTGCACTCCAGCCCGGGCAACAGAGCGAGACTCCGTCTCGGAAAAAAAAAAAAAAAAAAAAAGAAACAGCAAAGCATTAAATATACACTCATTGAACACCCATCATGGACAAAGTATTGTGCTAGTTCAGGAAAACAGATAAATCTTGATCCTGTTAAAACAGATGAACTAATACAGCCAGTGCTTATGCATTAGAACTTATACCCTCTCACCTGCTCAAAGACATGTATCAAGCAATTCTCCCATTTCTTTCCTATTTCATCCATCCGCACCACTCCATCTGCATCATTCCCAGCAACACAAAGACATATTTTCCTCTCAAAACTAACAAGACAACAAACAAATCAACAATTCCCTCCCAACCCACTTCCTCTGACCTGTTTCCTACTCACTTCTCTGATCCCCTTACAAGACTCCTTAAAACAGCTGTCTATATTGTTTCTAATTTCTCCCCACTTCTCTCTTAAACCCATTTTAAGCAGGTCTCTTCTCCCCACATTCTACAGAAATTATTCTTGTATCTTAGCCCACATCTTATTATCACTTCACTTGCCTTCCAGGCACCAGACTGTCTTGGGTTTCCTCGTACCCTGCTGGGGGCTCCTCAGCCTCCTTTGCTGATTCTCCCTTGTGTACAGACCAGTTAATGGTGGAGGGTGTCAGGGCTGTCTTTGGTCCCATTCCCTTTTCCATTTACATTCACTCCCATGATCCTTTCACCCAGTCACATGGGCTTTAAATACCATCTATGTACTAATGATCCCCACATTTTCATCTCTAGCTCAGACTTCTTGCTCATGCTCCAAATCAAAATACCCAAATATCTACTTGGATGTAGAGGAGACATCTCTAAATCATTATTCCCCAAAATAAGAGGCTGATATTCTCAAACTTACTTCATCTGAAGTCTTTCCTAAGTCAGTAAATAGAAAGTCCTTTTCAGTTGCTCAAGCCAAACAATTCAAGAGTCGTCTTGACTCCTCTTTCTCAAAATCGTTTTCATCATACCGTCAACATATACCTAGAATCTGCTCATTTTTGCCATCTGAATCCCTACTACCCTGGACTTAGCAACCACCATTTCATCTGAATAACTACAATAGGCTCCTACCAAGTTCTCCTGCATATTATCCTTGTATACTTAGAATCAACTCTCAACACTGAGAGAAGTCAAGAACTCAATGACTCTGCCTTCTATCATCTTTTTTTGTTTTATTTTTCTGCTTAGATACTGGACTCTGTTGAAACAGCAGAGTTCCCCTGATCCACCTTGCCTGACGTGCGACAGGGGTGTGGCTTGTCTGTTCTGTCACTGCCACTGCTCAAACCCGAGGGAAGTGGGCGCACATAGATGGACAGACGCAGGAGCCCAAGTGGGTATGTGTTACAGTGTGCCCTTTCAGCCCTGCCATCCGCAGATGGCTTGAGTGTTAACCAGCTCAGTGGACTCTTTGCCTTTCTGCAAGGGCAGAGGGCCAGTGTGACAGCTCTCTGTATCTCAAGCTCTTCTTGTTCAGTGTCTCAGAAGAATTGGGTCACACACAGACTTGAAGGATGGATGTGGGGTTTTATCAAGTGGTGGAGGTGGCTCTCAGCGGGATGGATGGGGAGAGCGAAGGAGGGACGGAGTGGGAAGATGATCTTCCCCTGGAGCCTTGCCATCCAGCAGCTGATTCCACTCTGACCATCCCCAGCTGAAGTCCTCTCGGTGTTCAGACATTCCTCCTTCTTTCTCTGCCACATCATTCACCCATTCATCTACTTATCTCGTCTTGTCTGCTCCTCTGCTTCTGAAGCCTGGGGTTTGGGGTTTATATGGGTGCAAGATAGGGCGTGTGGCAGGCCAAAAGGCAACTTTTGGGGTGTGAAAACAGGAATGCCTGTCCCCATTTAGGGATGTGGATCTCCAGGCTTCAGGGCAGGGACATTGCTGGGGAACTTCCCTCTTCTACCCAATATTTCCCTGTCTCCTGTTGGTGTCACTGGTGGATACGGTCGTAACTATAACTCCTGAATAAACTATAACTCCTGAATTGAATAAGTACAAAGAGGCCAACATTACTGCACAAGATAAAGGAAGGAAGATATTCAGAAAGAGAGATCCAAGAGATGGTAGATGAAGCTAGGGGTGATAGTAGGGACAGAGCCAAGGAAAGGAAGAGGGAGAAGCTGGCAAGACTTTGAGCTGCAATGAAGGCTGCAATATTAGAGAGAAAATATTTCTCTGAGCTATGCAGTGATTTCTTTTACTTCTTCTTCTTTTTTTTGTTTTGACAGAGTCTTGCTCTGTCACCCAGGCTGGAGTGCAGTGGTGCTCACCACCACGCCCGGCTAACTTTTGTATTTTTATTAGAGACGGGGTTTCATCATGTTGGCCAGGCTGGTCTCAAACTCCCAACCGCAAGTGATCCACCCTCCTTGGCCTCCCAAAGTGCTGGGATTTTTCTTTACCAGAAAACTTCGGTAAAGTACAACATTGTAGCCAATGCATTTTGGAATCAATTTGTGTTTGTTTTCAATGAAACACTGAGCTGAGGCAACTCAGTATAGTATTTGACTCACTGAGCTCAAGACAACTCAGTATAGTATTTGGTTGTACTGGAGAATGACAAAGGCTTTGAAGCAATTAGAGTACAGGTATGTAGAGGACAGAGCATTGGCAGATAAGTCTAGAAAATATACTATAGCCAGGGGTAAAGAGTTGGGTATGAAAGCTAAGGGATTTGAAGTACATCTTACAGACAATAAGGAGACATTTCACTTTGAGAAGGGGAATCAATAATGAGATCTATGCTAAATTTGGTGAGAAACTGGAAATAGATAGTCTGGTGGAGGAAATTAAAGAGGCAATTTTTCCAGTCATAAAGAAGGAGAGATGGTGAAAGTTCTAATCTAGGGAAGAATAAAAGATAGGTAAGAAAAGCCATGTTTGGGCTGGGCGCCGTGGCTCGTGCCTGTAATCCTAGCACTTTGGGAGGCTGAGGTGGGCAGACTGACTGAGCTCAGGAGTTTGAGACCAGCCAGGGCAACAAGGAGGAACCCTGTCTCTACTAAAATGCAAAAAAATTAGCCAGGTGTGGCAGTGGGCACTTGTAGTCCCAGCTATGTGACAGGCTGAGGCAGGAGAGTCACTTGAACCCGGGAGGCAGAAGTGTAGTGAGCTGAGATCATGCCACTGCACTCAGCGAGACTCTGTCGAAAAGAGGAAAGAAAGAAAGAAAGAAAGAAAGAAAGAAAGAAAGAAAGAAAGAAAGAAAGAAAGAAAGAAAGAAAGAAAGAAAGAAAGAAAGAAAGAAAAGAAAAGAAAAGAAAGAAGGAGGGAGGGAGGGAGGGAGGGAGGGAGGGAAGGAAGGAAGGAAGGAAGGAAGGAAGGAAGGAAGGAAGGAAGGAAGGAAGGAAGGAAGGAGAGAGAGAGAGAGAGAGAAAGAAAGAAAAGCTGTGTTTGATATGCACGTCTCTTCAGAGACATGTCACTCTTGTCACTACCGAATTTCACCCAATAAGCATTCCTACAAAGAAATCAGAGTTGATGTAGAAGTGGAGGTAACAGCCAACCTGATTTCGAAGATCAGGTTCAGAATGACTCCAAGGTTATTAAGCTAGAGGTTTGGAGTAGATAAAAACAGCACTGACCAAGAAAATGAACCCAGGAAGAACAGGGTGGCAGCTGAGAGAGGGGGTAAAAATCATGTGGTCAGATTTTTAAATGCTGAGTTTGAACAGCCTATTGGACATTCAAAGGCAATGCTCAAAGAGCTATCTGACTACCAATCTTCAAGCTTGGAGGGGCTGGAGATAGAGGTTTGGGTGCCATGAGCAGAAGTGTGAGCGCTGAAGCCGTGGGTATGGATGTGATCATCTAGGGACAATGAGGAAAACAAGAGATGCAAGAGCAGACTGAAGAGGGATGGACAGAGAAAGAGAAGCCCTTGAAAAGATGGAGACAACCAAAATGGACTCCAAAAAGCATGGACTGCAATGCTGTTCTGTATATGTAAAAACCAAAGGATATTTAGAAGCTGTGTCATAGAAACTAAGAGAAGTTTCAAGATTGCTTCTTTTTCTCTCTTGCCTATCCCCACCGCCCTCTGCAACACACATATACACACATTCCCCTTCTTTTATGGTAAAATGAGGTCCCGAGTCATCAAAGTACTAAAAGCTGCAAAAGAACACTCCCCAACTCCCCACTTAGCCTACTCCATCACACCTTCTTGACATTTCTGCTAATTCTAGAGTGTCAGATCCTTAGTGGAGATAAGGAAACAAAAACAGCAATAAAAACTAACCATTGCCAGGCACGGTGGCTCGCGCCTGTAATCCCAGTCCTTTGGGAGGCTGAGGCAGGCAGATCACAAGGTCAAGAGATCAAGACCTCCCTGGCCAACATGGTGAAACCTTGTCTCTACTGAAAATACAAAAATTAGCTGGGTGTAGTGGCACGTGCCTATAGTCCCAGCTACTCAGGAGGCTGAGATGGGAGAATAACTTGAACCTGGGAGGCAGAGGCTACAGAGAGCAGAGATTGCACCACTGCACTCCAGCTGGTGACAGAGCGAGACTCTGTCTCAAAAAAAAAAACAAAAGCAATGGGTATTGCACTACTCGGGTATTTACATCCACTCCTCTTAACAGTTCTACGAGGGTTTTAACATTTCCATGAAGTATATAAAAACTGAGGCCCAAAACTTGCTGTCCAAAGGTCAGAGCTTTTTAGCAAGTGACAAAGCTAGGATTTTAGTCTGAACAGCCTGTCTACCTCAGTTCCTGCCTTACATTCAACCTCAGTGACATGCCACTTGGTGAGTATTCAATTGGATGAAAAACATTAAGAATTTCCCTTACTATCTTCTTGTAAGAAAGTTAGAAGATCTAAGACAAAATTTTAAGATTCACAGTGATAGAAAGCAATGCTGGTGATTAAGAATAAACCTGTGTATAATAAAAGAGACATTAAAATATGAGTAGATTGATGACGGGGCCATAGTAATATAAACAAGCCCAAGTGTTGGAAACTATTTATTTTATTAAAAACATAGAAAGAGAAACATTTGAAAAGCACTCAAAGAAAAAAAAAGCTGGTCTTCATTCCTATCCTGTAGATAATTTCGGGCCACATTGCTTCATCTCTCCCCTTTGTCAAACTCCTAATCCAGATAAATGCTAAGTCATTTTCACTTATCAGAGAATGTCAGAGTACCTGCCCCTGAGCCCTCACTAGGTGTCCAAAAAAGGCTCCCATTTCCCGTGTTAAGCTTGCTATTTCTGACGGAGGAATCTTCGGATACGTTCCTCATTGGTCCCATGATTGAAGTCTGTTTTTAGATGGACATTTTCCAGTTTAAATAAATTAAGAGCAATTTAACTTCATCTGCTATTAGAGATCTGGGATAATTCTGCAGCACACAAACTGAACATTTATTTTCTATAGTAAGGGAGATGATAAATGGATGTCATAAAGGGACAAAACAGAACGTTTTAGAACTCAGAGAACTAGTCAAGAGTGTTAAGAAGACCCATTGATATCTTCTTTCATTAAGCTGGAAGTTATTGAGTTTTTCACTTAAGAAAATTCCAGAGCCATAAAACAACAACAACAACAACAACAACAACAAAACACCAATGTGGTATTTTAAAGAAAAAATAGCAATAGGGATATTGGAGCCATGGCTATGCTAAAACCAAACCAACAAAATCAGGGTGAATTAGGCAGGCGTATTCTTCTCAAGTATAAGAGAAAAATCGGCTAAACTAAGTAATGATTAATGAAAATTTATAATTAGAGAACAAAACACCTACTTATATTGCTTTAATCTTGCATTTATAGTTTAATTGGACTTTAAGAAAATTGAATTCTATCATAGAACAGGAAAAAATGGGTGGAAAGCCATAGAGTTTGACTCAGTTAACCAATATCTTTGGATCAAGATTCCACTGAATAGCAAATACTCTAACTTTTCAAAAGTAAAACAACCAGGAACAAACAATAGCCCCTGGGATTCTGATCTTGCAGCTTCATACCTTCAAAGTATAGTTAAGATGAAGACTCTTCTCATCACCATTACCTTCTCAGGCTCAACCTTTCCCCTGACGTCACACAACCTGTATTCCTACATACTTCAAAAATAGATGAGTTCGTGTCCTTTGTAGTGACATGAATGCAGCTGGAAACCATCATTCTCAGCAAACTATCGCAAGAACAGAAAACCAAACACCGCATGTTCTCACTCATAGGTGGGAACTGAACAATGAGATCACTTGGACACAGGAAGGGGAACATCACACACCAGGGCCCATTGTGGGGAGGGGGTAAAGGGGAGGGATAGCATTAGGAGATATACCTAATGTAAATGATGAGTTGATGGGTGCAGCACACCAACATGGCACATGTATACATACGTAACAAACCTGCACGTTGTGCACATGTACCCTAAAACTTAAAGTATAATAAAAAAAATAGTTGGAATAAAATTTCGGCCATACTTTTAACATAATCACAAATGATTCATTTGCTATTCTCTGAGCTTTAACCAACCAAATTATATCGCTGATGTGATTTTCTTAAGAAAGAAATATTGGTCCAAAGCAGCAGACTAACAAATGTATTAGAACATTGGGTGGCTGTTCTAGACGCACCTTAATGATGTAAAATATCTCTACAACAGTGGGCTGAAAAATGGCACCCAACCACTCACTATATTTTATCCATATCCAATTTGTTAGACAGGCATCAGTTAGCATGGAACTTCCAAATAATGAAATAGAACTACACCTAAAGGAAATGTGAATTGACATAAATCTTATGATGCCAAATTTGTGGTCAAGTGCATCAAGACCAGGATATGGCCTTTTTCTTACACCAACAGAATGAGTAAGATCTATAGTCACAATTAGGAAGAAAATCAACACTGCATTACCCAGATGTGGGCATTTTCACCTCTTACTATAACTACTTGTTTACGAGACCATCCTGCCTGCTAGGCTGGAAACTTCTTTAGCACAGGGTATGCAATTTGTTCATTGCTACATTCTCAGTGCCTACATTGCCCGACCATGAGTCATGGCTCCATAGGTGTTGAATAAATGGCATTTTAAAATTGATAGACTTGTGGGTTGTATTGGAAGAGCTGCAATCAATGGTCAAGTCCAGAGGATTCTGAGGATTCCCTTCCTAACATTTTAAGTTTTCAAGGTTCTGTGTCAGTAAATACAGTCCGGGCCAGCAGAGGGCAGTGTGACAGACGATGGAACTAGTTTCATAGAGAACGTATTAAAAATGACACTGGGTGGGAAGAGATTATCGATGGTGGTGGGACTCAAGGTTATTGTCATTTGCCTGGTACAGAACATATAGTGCTCGCTCATTTTTCGTAAAAAATAGTTTTGACACATGGTGTCAGTGTGCTGTCATATGTCCAGTAGAATGTTCAGGAAAGAGAGAACCCCCAGTTTCTGGCTGAATGCCCAAGTCAAGAAGAGGACATCACTTTCCGGAAGTGATCTGAGTCCCTCAAGACCATGCGATGCGCATACTAAGGTCCATCACAAATTAACATATTGTAATATGGCTTTGGAACAGAAAGTGTTCTCCAGGTCCCGAGGAGACATTCTGTGCTCATAAAAACAGGACCAAAAATAGATGAAGTTACTTCAAACAATCCTGAATGATTTAGTGTGTTTCTGACAAAGGGAAAGACAAAAGTCATTTATTTTCCCTGTCATGAGCACCAGAGAGGATTAACATTATTTTGGGCAATGGAGAAGAAAATGCAAACCATTGTTTATACTCATCCTCAAAACCCTGTATGCCCATCTCATTTTCTAGAACATGTGGAAGTATTTCAACTGTTTGGTTCCTTTTTGAAACCAAATACCAAAGGTCATTATGAAAGCAACTGTCTGCCTGAGAATATTATTAATTTATGGTAACTTCTAGTGGTTATGCTTTTTCTTTTTTTTTTTACCATCTCATTTTAATAATTATGGAAATATTAAAATCTGATACACTGGTGACAATGTACTTTTTATGGCACTCCTGAGTACCCTCAATATAATATTTCTTATCTACAATATGTTATGCAGTCTGCTAGCTTCATTTGTCCCTGTCCTTAGGGAGCTCCATCTAGTTTCTTAGCATCTATAATGAGCATATAGAAAATAGTTGACTTGATGGAATCTATTGTCACCCTCCTCCTCAAGCTTTTCTTGTCCCTGATATTAAAAGAATTTCATTTCAGCAACATTCATTGATTCATTACTAAGGGCTCAGCATTGGAAAGTACATAAAAGCAGCTTATAACTCATTCTGTCTTGGGGAAATTCTGCACACTTGGGGACTAAGCATTCAAATATATGGAGTCTGAGGTGCTTCACTCCAATATTGACAGGAAACCTGGGTCAGGACTGAAAGAATTAATGTCATTCACTACCTACCCAAGGGGAATTCAGCATTTCAGTTTCAGATTGAAATTGAGAAAAGTAATGACTTGAAAAAAATAGGATGGAGTTTACTTCCCACAATCACTGTAATAAACCTACTTTAATACTTGAGAATGTCATGTTCCAAAAATCTAAACCACTCTCTAGAGTTCACCAGCAAACAAGAAAGGAGATTTTTCTCTATTAAAAAGGAAAAGGATTTGAAGTGAAGTCAATCTGGCTGTTGGTGCTTTCTATAATTTTGTTTTTTAAATCAACTCAGATTTTAATAGGTTGATGTTCTTATCATTTTGTCTAGTGCAAAGAGAATAAATTTGATAGCCTTAATTCAAACAATGTAATGGAAAAGTAGGCAGAGTGAATGCATTGTACAAAATCAGCAAATGCTCCCCCAGAATGACACCCCAAAGACTGTCTTATCAAATCAGTTATGTTCCTCAAATCAGGTTTCCTGAAACTGAACTTGGCTTGATATCTGAAAAAGAGACTGTGTGTGTCTATTTGTGTGTATGTGTGTTTGTATCTTTGCAATGTGAGTGTGTTTTTGTGTGTGGGTATGCACATATGTGCCCTATGTATGCATGTGTGAGCGTATGTATGTATGTATGTATGTATGTATGTTGGAGCAAAGAAGGTGTTGGAAGATTTTTCTTTGCCCAATCAGTAGTATCTCTAAAGAATAAATGAAGATGCAAAGAATGATTATCTTAGAGCTTCACATAATCTACTGGTTACTGAAAAGACCACAGTGTTATTTCAGTTCTCGATACTTAATGTTCTTCTAAAGGAATCCTTATTTTCTAAAAATGTATCTCTGCTTCTGAGAAGTTCTAACTTGCCAAACTTTCATTGACAAGAAAAGGTACTCCAGCAATAATTTCAGATGCCACAATATCTGCTGACCCCATCTCTCCTTGAAGAACATGCTTTCTTGAGGAGGTAGCATAGGTAGAAGATGAGGTCAGGAATTAAATAAACCTGGATTTTAATCCTGGCTCTACGGTTTACTAACTATGTTTGGGCAGGTTCCTTAACCTCTTCCTAAGCCTTAGTTTCCTCTTCTATGAAATGGATTTACCATGGTACCTACTTTACAGAGTTGTTATAAAAAGGAATTAAGACTATGTAGTCATATGAGTAGTACAGAAGTAGTCACGTGGTCAGTTTCAGTATGCGTTGATGATAATGATCTTGTTTGCAAATGAAAAGTACACACAGTAACAATTAAACACCATTATAGAACAATAACAAGCCAAAGCATATGGGATTCCCCATCTCCTGAACTTCAGAAGACATATACCATCTTCTCAACTCTACTATCACTTATTTAATATTTTATTATACAAATAAATTTAGCTTTGTTATAAAAATAGTATTTGTGAAGTCACAGATTTTATGTGCTAGTTCGGTTTTTTTCTCTAGTTAACAACATAATACTGAAACATTTAGAAATGTTTGCCTGTGTATCACTTAGAACTATCTCATGTATCCCAAGTGGTACACACCACACATTTTGGAAATAAAGAAATGACTAAGTGGCTGTAAAGTAAAACAGACAAATATAAACTGAGGAAGGCTTTATATAGGAGGTAAATTTGAGCAGGGGCTTGAAGGATGAATAAAATCAGAGGACTCACATATGAAACAATTGTTAAAGGAAAGAATTAATCACTATATCACTAGGTTAATCAGACCTCTGTATCAATGAAGCAGGGTACTAGAAATTATTAACATTTTTAACTTGATTTGTAGTACTGTAACTGACCAGAAAGACAATAACATATACAGAAAACTGACAAACAGTTTATTGTATTCTTTTATGCAGGATCACTGAAAATTAGGAAAAAAAAAACTCATAACACTTATTTGTATAAATACTCTCCAATTCTGCTAGTTTCTGGAGGTTTGTCTTGGCCAAGTTATTTCCCCTCTTGAAGCCTCTGTTTCTCACTGTAAAATGGGGATAGTACTTGCTTCACAGGTTATTATGAGAATTAAAGGAGATAATTTATGTAAAATCTTATTCATTGTACTGTCAAGACCTCAACAAATGGTAGCTATATCAAAATTATAATAGATTCATAATTATTATAATGATTTATCACAGTAGTACCTGTAAATTTTAACAAATAATACCAAGAAAAATACAACAAGGACTTCGTATCTGGCAAAGGAACTATTTCTATTGACTGTGTATCAGTACTCAGAGATGTAAGTAAAAAAACGTAGTTGCCCCCCGCCAAAAAAAAAACCATGATTAATCTTCACATCTCTGAAGCTTCAATGACAGTTAAGATCCTGTTTAGACTTTTTCTTCTCTGAAGGACCCTGGGCATTTTCAAATGGAAATCCTGCTTAGGAAATAACAGATTATGCACCTGAGTGTGTTCATATTTGCTCCATATCCTGAAAGTTCACTTATTATAGCAAAAATCAATTTTTCAAGGATGTAGCAAGGTGTGGTTCTTCTGCACCTATAAGAAACTGATCATCCATAAGAAACATGGATGACCCATGCGCTCAGGGGACAATTTGTAGTGGACATAATTACGGTCTGTTTTCATTCTTAGCTGTAGTAAAACAGCAACTATATTTGTAATTCGGTTTTGCTGCTCTTGATTTTTCACAAAATACCATAAACATAAAAATTCACTTAGAGTAAGATTTAGAGTAAGACCTTAAAATCTGAGAATGTTCACATGTGCAAATATAGTTTACTAAAAAAAGAGTATTTTGCTGCTATGTTAGAAAAAACAGTCTCAATATTTTCAGAGCTTCTCTCTCAGAAAAACTCAAAATATTTTGTGAAAGAAGAGCTCTTAATATTCCTGCAAGACAGATTGAGGACAGTATCCTTGTTTTGCAAAGGGGAATACCAGGTTCAGCTCAATTATGTGGTTTTCTGCAATCTTTACCTCCCTCCAGGGTTTAATAGCTTGAGAAATATGTTTCCTGTAGCATCTCAATGATTTAAAATTCTCACCAGCAGGCCACGAACACAGGACTCTTACCTTTTAATACAAGATCAGTGTGACTTTTCTAGTCTTCCTACAATGCATAAAAGCAGTCAGTGGACTGCTTTTCTTTGGGCGTCGATGCACCTTGTTTGTGAAAGACCAATGCTCACAGAAATCTTGTTTCACCTTCCTTGTTCTTCCTTCTTTCTACAACAAACTCTTTTGTGGTTTACATTTCTGTGACAACAAATCACTCACTTTTTAATAGAAGAATGAATAGTACAGAAAGTCAAGTCATGTCACTATTTTGGAGAGTTTAAAATATAAGATTTAGAGTTTGTACCTTCCATATTTGGGTATTTTATGGTTATAGAAAATATGGTAAATGTTCCTCAAAGCAAAAGGTGCTTGTTGCTTGGTCCTAAGTCCACTCTGTGGTGTTCAAGCTTTGCAAGTGACCTGTATCTGGGATACATCCACTTATTGAAGAACCGGCTGGAATGACATTCAGCACTGGTCCATCAGTAATTCAATTCAGGTGTTTATTCAAATGCCACATCAAAGAATCTACTCCAGTTAACTTTGTTTTGCAGTGTGTGTAGTCTGGAACATCTCTCTCATTTGTGGACGGGGGTATTGGCCCAGGACCAAGACTACGAAATAGAAATGATGCTTTAGTCATAGCCTCACTTAGCCTCTGTGTCTGGTGTAAGCTGCCTAATATTCAGGCAAGACAGAACAGTTCTTACCACAGGAAGCAATCCTCAAACTAGTCTAATTGGCTCAGATAGTCCATATATGTATGATCAAAACCAGGGACAGAAATAATAACTCATTCTTAATTCTATATGAATTGCTTACAGTCAGGCTAACTCATGGTATATGCCTCCTAGGACTTCCATTACGGTTTTGAGTGTCTTAAGTCTGCTCAAGAGTCATATAAAGGAAATTACTGGGATTCTTTACTGGAATTGAGAGGTTTTTAGTAAAGTGAACAATCCTTCCTGTTGACTGACTCTGTGATGCTACTAAGAATTTGGAAGTAAGGAAGGTCTCCCTCTAAGAGTTTACCTATGAGACTAACTCATAGCAGAACAGAGATACGCAAAATCACCTTTAAGAATCTGATTTTATCCGCCGGGCGCGGTGGCTTACGCCTGTAATCCCAGCATTTTGGGAGGCCAAGGCAGGCGGATTGCGAGGTCAGGAGATTCAGACCATCCTGGCTAACATGGTGAAACCCCGTCTCTACTAAAAATACAAAAAAACTAGCCGGGCGTGGTGGTGGGCGCCTGTAGTCCCAGCTACTCTGGAGGCTGAGGCAGAAGAATGGCGGGAACCCGGGAGGCGGAGCTTGCAGTGAGCTGAGGTCAAGTCACTGGACTCCAGCCTGGGTGACAGAGTGAGACTCCATCTTAAAAAAAAAAAAAAGAATCTGATTTTAGCTCCCTAGACCTTGCAACCAGACTGAATATAGTAAGAAACTAAAAGAAAAAAAAGATCTGTTGTCAACTGGATGTGGTAGAGAAGAGGAGGTACCTGGAGGTAAGAGCACAATGAAGAGCCACAGGCCAAATTAATATACACTGCATGTAACAATTTCCTAAGTTTGCTCATTTTTTTTTTTCATATTGAATTCTTAGGTTGAATTACCTCCTTTTGACCTTCTCAGATTGCTTATTTTTCAATTTAAGGTATTCTTGATTTTTAGCTATTAAAGAGAAAACTGGAATAAAATACTCATAGAACATCTTTCTACTGAATGAAAAACAAGGAAAATAACAGAGTGAATGTTTCATTATCAAGATGCATTATCACATCTTATTCCTTATAAGCTTAAGCAAAATAAAAGTAATTTGATGCACTTAGGACTTTTTAACTGTGTGAATTTGGGTAAGTCAATTGACCTCTCTGAGCTTTAGTTTCCAGTCTAAAATCCTGAGGATATTTCACATACAGATTACTATATGGGTAAGTGTTCAAAGGTCTACATAGGGTTAACACAGTGTTTGGCATAGTCTGATAAAACTTCATCACTTGGTAGCTAACCCTAGCTTTAAAACTCCTATATTACAAAATAGCTTTGTAAAAATGATGTTGATAAACGTAGTGCTGTGAGAGCAGGCTAGAAAATGACATTTTCCTTCCACAAACAGGAGCCCCCACAGTGCCAGTCTTTTCAGTCTTCTCTACTCCCCCAGAGTAGAGGTAGAAATATTTCACAAGGAGTGTTGATGCTGAAGGGTGAATTGAGCCAATATACTGAGTGCTCTTGGTCATGCCTGAAAATCCCTTTAAGATATGACCTTCTCTGATGGATTCCATGGCCCATGCTTGTAATTCCCACACTTTGGGAGGCCATGGTGGGTAGATCACTTGAGCGCGGGAGTTCAAGACCAGATTGAGCAACACGGTGAATCCACGCCTCCACAAAAAAATACAAAAAGTAGTTGGGCATGGTGGCATGCACCTGTGGTCCCAGCCTCCCATCTATGTGGGGGGCTGAGGTGGGAGGTTTGCCTGAACCCTGGGAGACTAAAGTTGCAATGAGCCATGCCAGCTTGGGTGACAGAATGAGACCTTGTCTAAAAAAATTTTTTTAAAAGCTTTCTTATGTTATTCTGGAATTTTTTTTTTTTTTTTTTACCTAGCCTTGGCTTTAAGATGTCACTTTCTGAAATAGCAGTGCATTTGTAGATGGCATTATGATGAGAAAAGGAATGTTACCAGGGTCATGGCATTATACTACGTAAGTCAAAACTACAGGAAAATAATCAGAGACAAAAAACCAAAAAACTCACAGCTGAGTCATCTATGCTGATTAAGAGGAGGCATTATTCCCAGCTAAAGGCAATTCTGTGGGTAGAAGTCAAACAGATGATTAGGTGTGGGGGTGACAGTCTTGAAGCTGAGATTACCTGCCCACAAATAAAATCAGAAAATCTTGGTATTGAATAATGAGTGCAAAAGACAGCATTTGCCTCCCCCTTCATTCGTGACTCTTCTATGTAGATGCTCAAAGGTTAGAATTCTAGCAGTCTAAACCCCTTCCCAGTGAGCTGGTTGGTAACTAATGGAGGGCAGACTATGTATTGATCAATCAAGATGCTTCTGTTACCACAATGGGGGCAAAGAAGGTTAGAAAAGAAACCAAATCCACTGCCACTGAGAACTATATATTTGTTCCTGGATGCAAACCTAATTTCAGAAAGACAGGAAACCCCAACCCCCAAATCTTTTCTCTATGTTATGTCTCGTAAAAAAAATTATTGTTTGGAAATCTCATTTTTCCTTTCCCTAAAATTCCTTTGTAGAGTTTCAGATCTTGTTCATTCTCTTGAGTTGACCAAATAGGGCAGTGGAAATGATGCTGAACACTCACCCTATGCCAAGTTCTTTGTATTGTCTTATCTACGTCTATTTATCAACAAACCTTCAAGGTTAGCATTTTTATCTCAGCATTTCACATATGAGGAATCTCTTGGGAAGTTAAGACATTTAGTGCAAATTTGAACAGTCAGTAAGGCATGAGAGTAGGAAGAAAAGACAGGTCTATCTGACTTCACACTTCTTGCTATTTTTACCTGATCACAAAGCCACCTCTAATTTTGGTATTTGTAGCTAGGATCCCTCTAGCAGGGGCTCCATAAATTTGCTCCTAAGGTAAAGCCAACTGGGATGGTATTTCCCCATGAGTACTGAGCGGGGTTGCACAAAGAAAAGGAGATAGCCCTGCAGAGTCTGAGAAATGATGTGAGGTTTTCCTTTGCACAGTAATTCACCAACCCCTACTTCTTAAGCACTGCCCCCACAAGGAGGGTTCAAGCTCCTTGGAGAACACAAGTGTCACGTCTCCCTTTTCCACAGTGTCATTTCATGCACGTTTTATTTGGAGGGAAGGGGCATCTTTTCTTCCTCTGACATAGGAAAAGATACTGTTACTCTATTTAAAAAAAATATGACCAGATCAGGGACTTGAATGCACTTTTGCTCATGTTGAATATAGATGAACAGAGAGGAAAATGTATTTAAAAAAAATACGAGAAAAGAAAATGTGAAAGTTTTACAAGTAGAGGGATGGAATGTAATGTTTAATGTTGATGTCATGGAGTGACAAAATGGCTTTGCTGGCACTCAAAGCTCCTCATTTGGCTATGTTCTGAGACTTTTAAGAGTTATAACTATAAAACTAATTTTTCTTATACACTAAATGGGTGTTATTTGTTCAAAATAGTGAAGTTACGGCTTCACATTCGTTCCAGTGGGATATGGCTTTTATGCAAAACATTTTTAGAACTCCAGTTTTCAAATCATGTTTGAATCTACATTCACTTTTAAAGTCTACATAATGGTGGTCATTTTTTTCCTTTTAGAATACATTAAATGGTTGATATAGGGAGGAAAACTTATTCTGAATATTAACAGTGGTGAAAAGGGGACAGTTTTTACCCTAAAGTGCAAAAGTGAAACATACAAAATAAGATTGATTTTTAAGAGTAACTCAGTAATTTCAAAATACAGATTTGAATAGCAGCATTAATGGTTTAAGTGTCTACTAAAGGAAAAATTAAATCTGATAAATAAAATGAAGGTCTGGTGTATATGTTTTTAAATACTCTGATACAGTCACACCTTAAATGAAGCCTTATATTAGGCCCCTCTATTTTCAGGATATAATTCTTAACTATCATTATTTACCTGATTTTAATCATCAAATTTGAAATTCTGTGCCATGGCATATATGTTCAAATTCAAACCATTTTAAAATGTGACAGATGGACTTCATGCAAGTTGGCAATGGTTCTGGTACTAACAATTGTGGTTGTTTTTTCTGTTTATGTAACCTGGTTAGTATTGATACTCCCTACCAAGAGGGTCTTCCTAAGAAGAATGCTGTCATTAATTCCTCTTGTGAACAACTTGTGACATGAGATTTTTTAAGGGCTTTATGTGAACTATGATATTGTAATTTTTCTAAGCATATTCAAAAGGGTAACAAAATTATGTTTATGTACTAAATCTAATCAGGAAAGTAAGCCAGGGAAAGTTGATGGTATTCATTAGGTTTTAACCGAATGGAGCAGTTCCTTATATAATAACAATTGTATAGTAGGGATAAAACACTAATTTAATGTGTATTCATTTTAAATTGTTCTGTATTTTTAAATTGCCAAGAAAAATAAACAACTTTGTAAATTTGAAAAAAAAATCTGTTAATATTAGGTAGGTAAGGGATTCTCAGTTACTCTGAAAATGTTGAACTATGACTGAAAGTAATAGTTTACTTTTACTATTCTTTCTTTTCCTTTCTTCCTATTTATTGCTGTCTAATAATATTGCTACTTTAAGTACTTAGACAGGAAGGGAAGAAAAGAAACAGATAAGATAGATTAGATGTAGAGAAATATAGATATTTCTTATTTTAGTTCTGAAAACTTGATTTAACTTTTGAATATGAATGGAAATTTTAAAAAATGTGGGTGATATAATCAAAAGATTTAGGGGTCCTTGTTGTGATTTCATGAAACCTGCAAACGTCTCCAATCTGACAATTATCACACTGTTGTAATTATGTGTTTACCAGTGTATTTGTTAGAATCGAGATCTCTCACTTTACTGAAATTACTCTTTAATATTGAAAGAGAATGTCTTAAAATGCCCTTCCTTTGTGAAAACTCTAGCACACAGTCCTAAGAATTCTACAGACTCTCCATGAAGGGCAGTTGCTTTGTGAATATATTGAGATATATTGAGAATGTATCAGGCATTAGAACCAATTTTTTCCCAATGGGCTCTAATACCTGATACATTCTCAATTGCTGCTCATTTACTTTTCTCTGATGTTCACAGTTTGCACAGATTTTCTCAAAATCTGGCCCCTACTGAAGCAGCCTCATTGTCTGGGATGACACCCAAGGTTTGTTGTCTCATGGCCACGAAGATCAAGGATGTGGACACACAAAGAGTGAAGTTAAGAGCAGAAATTTTATAGGCAAAAGAAAGAGAATAGGGCTGGGCATGGTGGCTAATGCCTGCAATCCCAGCACTTTGGGAGGCCGAGGCTTGTGGTTCACTTGAGGTCAGGAGATCAAGACCAGCCTGGCCAACATGGTGAAACACTGTCTCTACTAAAAAGACAAAATTAGCCGGGCATGGTGGCACACGTCTATAATCCCAGCTACTCAGGAGGCTGAGGCAGGAGAATTGCTTGAACCCACGAGGTGGAGGTTGCAGTGAGCCAAGATCATGCCACTGCATTCCAGCCTGGGTGACAAGAGCATAACTCTGTCTCAAAAACAAGAAGAAAGAAAGAAAGAAAGAAAGAAAGAAAGAAAGAAAGAAAGAAAG
>NW_020257806.1:0-7599 GCF_003255815.1 Theropithecus gelada
CCATCCTTCATCCTATCCCTCACTTCCTACACCCATCACCTCCTCCATCCTTCATCCCATCCCTCACTTCCCTCACCTTCTCCACCTTTCATCCCATCCCTCACTTCCTACACCCATCGCCTCCTCCACCCTTCATCCCACCCCTCACTTCCTACACCCTTCACCTCCTCCACCCCCATCCCTCACTTCCTACACCCATCACCTCCTCCACCCTTCACCCCATCCTGCACCTCCCCACACTTCCTGATTCTTTGCAGGTGGTGAGCTGACACCCCACCCCCACCACAGAGACAGGCACCATGCTGGTGGGGAATGCAGGATCCACTTTTTTATTGCAGGAAGACTATGTCTAGAGCGAAGGCTACACAGACCCCACGATGGGGGAGTGGGGACACCCACATGCGGGGGGAGAGGGGGTGGGGGCGGAGTCACAGCAAGCATGGCCTGGCACAGTCCTCAGCACCAGGGGTGCCCAGGCAGTATGGGCCAGCAGCCAGGGCAGGCTCAGGCCCCCTCCTATTGCAGATCCCCTCTCTCCCCAGGGTCGGGGCAGGGTCTGGGGTGGGAGAGGCCTGGAGGTGGGCAGGGCCCCAGGGAGATTGTGCTATCAGGGTGTGTCCCTGAGAAAGGGCCACAGACCCCTGCCCAGCCTCACTCTCTCCGGCACCTTCAGAGCCCAGAAGCTACTGCCAGGACAGGAGAGGAGGCAATGTCAGCTGCTGGTGGGCCCTAGGCCAGCCCAAGTTTTAGGGGGACCCCGCTCTGCTCAGACACAATGCCAGCTCTTCTGGGAGCCCAGTCCAGGTGCTGGATAGCAACACACACACAAGTATGCACACTCCCTCTCTCTGAGTGTGTCCAGTAAACATTTGTTGAGTAAACACTCACATGAACACAGAGGAAAACAAACATGCTTGTACCAAATCAGACACGAGCAACATGTTATCTACATCGTCCCATGTACCAAATCAGACATGAGCAATACGTTATCTACATAGTCCCACCTGGCCACATGACTACAGAGACACATGCGTGCAATCTCTCTCTCTCTCTCTCTCTCTCTCTCTCTCAGTGTACAAAAGCGCACGCACACACACACACACACGCTGCTTCCTCACACCCAATAAGATCAACACCTCCATTTCACCTTCCCTCGCTGACTTAGCTGCTGTGCTCCAAAGCCCCGCTATGGAGAGACCCACATGGCACAGAACAAAGAGCAGCTTCCCGCCAACAGCCAGTGAGGAACTGAGGCCCTCAGTCCTGCAACAGCAAGGAACTGAATGCTGCAACAACCACATGAGCTTGGAAGAAGCAAATCCTTCCCCGATCAGGCCTTCAGATGAGACCTCTGCCTGGCCAATGCTTTGATTGCAGCCTCCTGACATCCCAAGTAGAGGACCCAGTGAATCTGCACACAGGCTCTGACCTGCAGAATCTATGAGATAATAAACGTGTGTTGTTTCTGGTTGCTCCGTTTGTGGTCATTGGTTACACAGCAATATCCAACTGATACAGATTTGGGACCAAAAGTCACATTGCTAGAGAGTCATGTTGCTATCGAGTGGAACAGAGATCGTGTCCCTCAATCAGGACAAACATATTTACAGATAAATACTCTCAGAAAAACCATATCACCCACTCCCGCAAAATATAGTCATGCTCATACAGGCACAAAGATTCACACAGACACATCACAAATACCCGGTCTTGTTGACAACCACACACAGGTATCTACAACTAACCACCTCTCTATAGACCCTACACCACTATTACACACACAGACTGCCACGAAAGCATACCATCCCAGACAGACACACACAGGTATACACGCAGATGCACTTAGATACAAGTCACCCATCCACGCACCCCAGGTTGCACAAATACACCGCATACACCGTTCCATAGTCACTTCCGTGTATGTTGGACACAACCCTGTGGGGTCACGAGAGTGTGGCGTCACTCAGACTCTCTCACAAAAACACCGAGAACCTCATGGCTGCAGATACACCTGACTCCAGGACGCCACCTTCCCGGGTGGGCCCTGCTCTCTGGGGCACAGGTGGTGGGGAGGAAGTGGGCGGGGCAGACCTCTGCCTGGAGGCCCCTCGGATCCTGCTGGTGCTGGGTCCTATCGGCTGTCCCTCTACGGGGGTGTAATTGATGTCTCTCTGGCCAGGGCCCCGGGCACCCCCTCCTGAGCATCCCAGGTCCCCACCCACCATGCGTTGCTAACGTCTCTGTCTTGGTGGAAGAGACGGGTCCCCGGGTGGACGGTGTCTGGGAAGCCCCTCTACGTTCATGGTGCCTCTCCGACCGGGCAGTTGTGCTGTGGATGTGGCCGGTCCCGGGGGTGGGACTCGGGGCTGGCAGGGGCACTGCTGCAGGCCCTGTGGTTATTGCCTGGTGGCCTGAGGCCCATCCCGCGGGCCCCACACCCCGGTGTGAAGACAGGAGAGAGCGGCGTTCTGGGACCGGAGGAGGGGCACAGATCAGAGGTCGTGAGGGGCTGGGTGGGCTTGGGTGTATGTTAACACCAAACAGGAGAAAAAAAGAAAAAAATATCTGAGGCTGATGTGCATTTTCAACTCCCCCCTCCCCCGGAAGGTCACAGTGATCAAATGTGAGGGACAGGACGCGCAGGTCTGGCTGGGGACACCCCAGGGAAAGAGATGGAGATGGGGAAACGCAGCCTCCTCGGATCCCGGCGGGAACAAGCAGCTCCTCTTGCCAGCTCCCCGTCCTGTTTTCCCATCTGCAGGACAAGGGGGGCCACCTCCAGCTCTTGGTTTGGGGGGGCGGGTACAGACAGAACAGGAGGGTGGAAAGAGAGCGGGGGAGGAAGAAGAACCCCAGCCCTGCCTCGGGATGGGCAGGGGCAGCGGAGAGGGGGTGGCCTCGGTTTCCCCAGCCGAGGTGTCAGAGGAAGGATGAGAGAAGAGGAGGAGGCCGAGGAGGGTGTCGGTGTTGGGGGAGGCAGCGGGGGCCGGGGCCAGTGGGGGTGGGCGGCGGGCAGGTGGGCGTTCCGGGCTCACATGAGGGTGCATTTGCCCTTGACGCGGTCTGTCCTCTTCTGCTTCCCGGAGCGCTTGCCGTCGATGTTGAGGCTCATGTTCCGGCGGGTCTCCAGCGTCAGTAGCTCCTGGAAGAGTTCCTTGACGTTGTAGTTCATCTTGGCCGAGGTCTCCATGAAGGCGCACTTCCACTCCTGGGCCACCGCCTGCGCCTCGCGCGTGTCCACCTCCCGCTGCGTCTCGTCGCACTTGTTGCCCACGAGCATCACGGGGATGTCCTCCACGCTGCCCTTGATCTGCACGATGAGCTTGTAGATGGGCCCCAGCTCCTCCAGCGACTGCTTGCTGGTGACCGAGAACACCAGGATGAAGGCGTGGCCCTTGGAGATGGACAAGCGCTGCATGGCCGGGAACTGGTGGCTGCCGGTGGTGTCTGTGATCTGCAGCGTGCACACGCTCTTGTCGCAGCTGATCACCTGCCGGTAGGTGTCCTCGATGGTGGGGATGTACGTGTCGCGGAACGTGCCCTTCACGAAGCGCAGCACCAGTGAGCTCTTGCCCACGCCGCCCGCCCCGAACACCACCACGCGGTAGTCATTGCTCTGTTCGGGCATCTTCCCCGCGGCGGGTGGGGGGCCAGGCCTGGGAGGGTCTGGTGCCGGCTGCAAGAACCCCAGACCGAGCCTGTGCGGAGAGGAGGGTCAGACGTCAAAGGCCACCCAGGCTGGAGGGGACAGCCCCAAGCCCTAGGGAGAGAGGCGGACAGGGCGGCTTCTCAGAGGAGGTGGCTGCTGTGCCTCCTGCCTCCGGAAAAGGCCCATCTGCTTGCCGTGGCTGACTTTGCAGTTCTGTCCCGCAGGCGGGCGCACAGCCAACACCCTTTGCTTACTCCTCCCTAACCAAATCTGGGGCCTGAGCTTCCCCGGGGGGCGCTGAGCTAGGAGAGGCGTGAGAGATGCCGGGATGCCCACGAAACTCCTTCCCCTGGTGCGGGTGTCCCTTCCAGGCTGTGCCGGCTTCCTCCTCTCTTCCCAGCGTGGCAGGGGCCCCTGAAAGCTAGCAGGTCTGGCTTCCGCCTCTCGCTGCACACCTGCCTGACTCTGAGGCCTTGCTGAGCCATTGTGCCACCCTGAGCCTGTTTGGTGGATCAAATGGTGCCCGTCTCCAACAACCATGGGTCCCCTGCTCCTCCCCCACCCCCGAGATGGCTAACCCTCATGGAAAACGCACATGGTGCAGTGTTTAAGATGCATGTGTCAGGGCTGCAGCCCTAGGTATGATGAATCAGTCGGCCAGGGCAACAGCCCTGGGAACTTGAACTTTATTTTATTCTTCTTATTTATTTATTTATTTATTTATTTATTTATTTTTTTTTTTTTTTTTTTTTTTTTTTTTTTTTTTTTTTTTTTTTTTTGAGACGGAGTCTTGCTCTGTCGCCCAGGCTGGAGTGCAGTGGCGCAATCTCGGCTCACTGCAAGCTCCGCCTCCCGGGTTCACGCCATTCTCCTGCCTCAGCCTCCCGAGTAGCTGGGACTACAGGCGCCCGCCGCTGCGCCCGGCTAATTTTTTCTATTTTTAGTAGAGACGGGGTTTCACCATGGTCTCGATCTCCTGACCTTGTGATCCACCCGCCTCGGCCTCCCAAAGTGCTGGGATTACAGGCGTGAGCCACCGCGCCCGGCCTATTTATTTATTTTTAGACAGAGTTTCGCTCTTGCTGCCCAGGCTGGAGTGCAGTGGCGCAATCTCGGCTCACCGCAACTTCCGCCTCCCGGGTTCAAGCTATTCTCCTGCCTCAGCTTCCCAAGCAGCTGGGACTACAGGCATGCGCCACCACGCCTGGCTAATTCTATATTTTTAGTAGAGACGGGGTTTCTCCATGTTGGTCAGGCAGGTCTCGAACTCCTGACCTCAGGTGATCTGCCCACCTCGGCCTCCCAAAGTGCTGAGGTTACAGGCGTGAGCTACCGCACCTGGCTTTCTTCTTATTTTTTTTTAAGACCAAGTCTCCTTCTGTTGCCCAGGCTGGAGTTCAGTGGCGCAATCTCGGCTCACCGCAACTTCCGCCTCCCGGGTTCAAGCAATTCTCCTGCCTCAGCCTCCAGAGTAACTGGGACTACAGGCACGCACCACCACACCCGGCTAATTTTTGTATTTTTAGTAGAGACGGGGTTTCGCCATGTTGGCCAGGCTGGTCTTGAACTCCTGACCTCAGGTGATCCTCCCGCCTCAGCCTCCCAAAGTGCTGGGATTCCAGGCGTGAGCCACCGCGTCCAGCTGGAACTTGTATTTTAAGGCTGCTCTCCTCACCTCCCATAAATGGGATCCTGAGGCTGGGAGTCTGAGAACCACAATTTGCAAATCAGGGCACCAATTTCCAATCGCCACCCCGGGAGGCAGGGTCTTGCAGCCCAGGTGGGATACAAACATACACAACCAGAAGCTGAATGGGAAAATCCCCGCTCCCTAAATTATAAAATCAAACTATGGCCTGGCATGCCCTAGGCCTTCCCGTTCAGGTCTGATGGATCCTTAGGAATAGCGTTTCCTGGGAGGGGGTCCTTTTGGCCCCTCTCTTCTCTCTTGGGCTCAGAGAGGTCCAGCAGCCTGAGGAGGTCACACAGCACAGTGGATCCTGAAAGGATGGAGGTGGGGAGAGAACCCTGGGGGAAGGGCAGGTGGCTTATCTCCAGAATTTATGTCCTCCCCTCCCCTTCCTCCTTCCAGTCTCTGGGATGGGGATGGGGAGTCCCCCAGCAAGGCGGTCTACAGTGGGAGAGAAGGAGGCACCAGTTCCTACTTGCTGTTGCACTTGGAGTGGGGGTGTGTTTATGGGGAGGGTCCAGAAGTTCCCCGGGAGCCAGTGGTTTGAACCTAAACAGGCACATTCAAGTCCCCAAGCCTCCGTTCTCGCTTCTGTGAAATGCGAGCCACTGTTGGGACAAGTAAGGTGACAAGGTGGAGAAAGGTCCCAGGCAGTGCCCCGTCCAGCAGAGACTCCGATCACCACAGTGATCACAATCACAAGGGCTCGGGGCCGGGAGGCAGAGCACTTGGCCGTGCCAGTTGGTTGCAAAGGCACCTTCTGGCTTATCAAGGGTAACAGATTTGCCAGAAAAAGAAAACAGGATGATGAAAGCGCCAGCTGACACAGTCCCCAGTTGTGATGAGCCAGGCAAACTTCTGGGCGCCTCGGCAATGCCAACTCATGTGATTGGCTGCCGGGTGTGTGGACCACATGCATAGTAATTCTGGACATTCGGAGGAGGCTGGGGGTGCTGGTGGTTGGGGGGAAGCGGCCTGCGCTGCAGACCCTGCCCTTTCCTGGGTGGGCGCCCTGAGAGGCAGGCACGCTGCTGTGCAGAACGATGCCACCAAGATGGGCCTGGGGTCCTAACAGCTGTGGGTTCTGTGGACCCAGACCCAGCCTTTGCCTTGCTGTGGGCGCTGAAGCTCCAGTCCCCATCAGCAGCACTGTCCTCCCCGAGTAGCCCCGCTGGGTCTGGAATCCCTGACTAGGAAGGCGCTTGCACTCAAGAGCCCTGAAGCCCACGAAGCCCACACGGCTTCCCACCTCCACCTCCTGGGGGATGCGGGTGGAGGGAGGGGGTCGTGGGCACTGAGGCGGGAGCAGGAGGGGCTGGCTCAAGGTCACAGAGCGGGGGGGGGGGGGGAGGCGCATAGCTGGGCTGGAAGCCCACCCTACTTGGCTACACTCCCGGGGTTTCCCGCCTGTGCCGGGCAGCCCACCCCCGGACAGCCAGGCAGGGCCAATGTACCCCAGCCCTGGGTCCCTGAAGCCCGGCTCCTGGCCGGACACGGCATGGTTGGTGGGGGCGGGGGTGTCAAAGCAAGCTCAGGGTCAGGAAAGCAGAGAGAGCCGCGACCCAGGGGTCTAGCAGGGGTCACGCCTGACCAAGGGTGGGGCGGGGGTCTGACCCAGGGCCGCCTGACCGGTGAGGGGTCTGATGGAGAGAGGGTCTGCTCTAGGGGGCCGAGGGCGCAGAGGCACAGTGCGGGGCCAGCCCAGGGGCGCCCCTTGACTCAGGAGGACCTCAGTGGTGGAGAGGAGGAGCCCACCCCGGGAAGGGGCGCGGAGGGAGGGGCTTGGCTGGGCAGCGGGGCGGAGGGCGAAGTGGGCAGCTGCAGGAGGGAGGAGGCCCTGCCCGAGGGGACCAATGCGGAGAGGGGCGGCGGGGTGGGCCTCGGTGGGGCGGGCCCGGCAGGGGGGCGCCCTCCGGGTGGGGGAGGGGAGGCGGCCGGGAGCTGTCCAAGGTGAGCCGCGGAGGGGCCGGCCGGGCTGGCGGGATGGGACCGGGGGCGCCCGGCCAGGGGCCCTGGAGCCAGGCGGGGAAGGGCCCGGCCCCGAGGCCCGGGAGGGTGGGGCCGGGACAAAGGAGGGACGCGCGGCGGGGAGGACGGCCGGCGGGGGGCTGCGCAGGGACCCCCGCCCCGCCCCGGGCCGCCTACCTGGGCCCGCTGGTCCCTGCGGCGCCGCGGCCGCTGCTCCTGCCCGCTCCGGTGTCCGCTGGCGCCGCCGCCCCCCGCCCGCCCGAGCCGCCGCAGTCGCGCCCGCGCCGTCCCC
>NW_020257806.1:7999-20882 GCF_003255815.1 Theropithecus gelada
CCGGCCCCGCGCTCCGCCCCGCCCCGCCCCGCCCCGGGGACCCGCGCCCACGGGGCCCGCGCGCCGCCTGGCCAAGGTCACCGCCGGCCCACGAGGGACCCCGGACCGCGACCCCCCACGGCACCCCTGCCCGCGCCCGCGGTGGGGGAGGTCGCCAGGATCCGGGACCCCCGCCTTGCCACGTGGCCACCTGCGCGCGCCCTCCCTCGGGTTGGGAGCGTGGGGCCGCTTCCCGGGAAACCCCGAGTGGGGGCCAGGAGCCCGGCTCGGGAGGAGCAGAGTCCAGCCGGGGGTGGGGGGCTTTGGCAGAAATGCGGATAAAGGGGGTGCAGAATGGGGCCCCTGAGGCCGGCAGGGGCCCGGTCACACGCAGGGCAGGGAACCAGAGGGGTGCGTTGTGAAATGAGTACGTCGATAACCAACACTCAATGAACAGGTTTAGAAGCGGGCAGAGGTGGGAGGGTTCAGGTCAGTGGGGTGCACCTGGAGGCCCACCCATCCCAGGGGCCTGGGCAGGGGCGGGGATGGGGGTAGAAGTGGACTTAGCGCTCAGTAGGGCTGGTTTTGTGGATTGGGAGGCAGCCCATGGCGGTCGGGCTAGGGAGGTGGGGGATGAGCAAAGGGGGCTGGTGCTACTCTGCAAAGAATGGGTTTGCGGTTTTGGGTTAGGAAAATGTTTGTGTTCCCCCAACAGGAGGCGTCTTAGGGGAGCACTGGCTTTCCTGATGGCGTCTGTGTATCCACAAGAGACCGTGACTCCTCCTCCATTCTGGAGACCTGGAGGCTGAGGTTCCTTTTGGCCTCATCGGGCAGATCCCAGAGGAGACTGGACTTTGGGGTCCAGTGACCAGGTCAGAAGGTGCACTCACGGGTGAGTGTGAGTGTGAGACAGTCCCAAGGCCGCAAGGCTGTTAGAGGAAGGCGCCCCTTGGTGGACAGGCCAACTCTCGGACCCACAGGGGACTCTCCCGAGTCAGAGTGGTCAGTGGGTGAGAGGCTGGTCTGGAAGGTGGTGAGCTCCCCGTCACCAGGCCTGTGAGCAGGTGCTGCAGCCCCGGGAAGCCCTCGGCACTCAGCTCCTGGGTTCTCCATGGCCACCATTTCCATGGCCCTGGATGAGGTGGGCCCTTCTGCCTCTGCAGAGACTTGGCACTGTCCCCAAGACCACTCAGTCCCCTCTCCTGTTGCCACTGAGGCCGGGGCACTGAGGTTCCTATGACTTTGGTACTCTGCTTCTCCCTGACTTGACCCCACTCTCCCTCCTGGCCTCTAGACCCCCGCTCTGCAGCCCTCCTACTCTGCCACTCAACGCTCCAACTGGGACATGGGCCTCCCCTGCTCTAATGCCACCCATGGCTCCCTTCTCCCAGGTCAAGGTCCAGCTTCTCAGCCTGGCATCCATGGCCTGGCCTGAGTGCTCCTGGTGTGCACCTCCCTCCTGTCCTGACCCCAGCCCTGTGGGAGCACCTCAGAGCATGGCCCGGCCCCTGACCCTCATCTGGGGGTACACTCAGCAGGAGATGGAGACAGCCCCGAGGCAGACAAATCCCAGCTTCTGCTCTACATGGCTGCCTGCAGGGAAGTGCCTTCTCCAAGCCTCGGTTCCCCCATCTGTCAGTGACGTCATTGTTGCCCGCCTGTAGGGTTGCTGGGAACACACGGGCAGGGTGCCCACCTACACGGGGCTGCTGGGCACCCAAGCACTCAGACCGCAGCCCTGCCCCTTCCCAGTCTGCCTGCCTGCCTTCGTCTCCTGAGTGACCCGCCAGCGTGGGGCAGGGCATCGGGCTGGCTCCCTGGCTCCTCCGGGCACCAGCTCAGGCTGGGGCAGGCTGACTCATAGGTAGGAGAGTGGGCAGGGCAGTAACTCCACGCTGCGGCTGCTATTTATAGCTCCCAGGCCAGGCTGTGGGCCGAGTGAGCTGGCGAGGCCAGGCCCTGTTCCCCTCCTCACTGTCCCTGGGGAACAGAGGCTCCACCCCTGACCCGAGCACCCAAACTAGGACAGCAGGAGCCTCTCCCCCATGGCGGGCCAGGGAGCAGAGAGCTCGTCCTGGCCTTTGTGAGTGGCGGTGGGTGGGCGCCCCAGCTCTCCCTCTCCTTGGAAAGGTCCATGATCCAAATCTCAGGGGCCAGGGCACTTGCACACTGGGGCGCTGAGCAAGCCGGGACTGGCACTGGAGTTTCCTGGGTTCCCTGCTGCCTCTCCTACCCGAGTCCCTGTTTGGAGAGTCCCTGGGTGTCCTGAGAGGCACAGAGGTGGGCGAGGAGGACTGAGACCGGCTGCATCTTTGCCAAGGAGAAAAGGACCCGTCAACCTCTCCAGCTCCCGGGCTGGGCGGGATCCACAGGCGTCCACGCTGAGTCCCCAGGGTGAAACCGGGGGAGTCTGCATGGATCCCGCAAACACAGAGTGCCAGTGTAGTGGGTGCTGGGCCCTCAGCCGTCTGTACGAGGCCACTGTCCCTGCTCCCGTCTGGAAACTGCTGTTCAGAGAACGGAAGCGGCTCGCCCATGGTGGCCCAGTGGGGAAGAGGCCCGTCCAGATCCATCAGGCTCTGAAGCCACAGCCCAGCCTTCTGGGGATGGACGGCCACCCCCTTGTGATCCTCTTGCCTTGTCCCTGGCTATCTGGAGTCCTGTCCCGGGGACAGTGGGCCTGTCCTGCCTTACAGATCTCCTTTCAACAGAATAGCAAGGGATGGCGTTCATCTGAAACGTCCAGCTCCTCAGCCGGCCCTGCAGCGCCACGGCCCCTCTCCTCACCCTGCTGCCCTGGCCAGGGCCGCACGGGCCTCACTGAGCCCCAGCTAGCCATTGGAGAGGAGGGCAGTAGGGTCCGGTCCTCGGCTCTCTTCAGTGGTCTCTGGACCATGTGGGCAAAGCTGAGTTTGCACATCCTGGCCTCAGGGGGAAGAGTCCCTGGAGGCTCAGCCACACAGTTGCTTTTCAAGTTTAGCATCTGTCAATCAATCAATCTATCTATCACCTATCTATCTATCATCTATCAATCATTGATCTGTCATCTATCAATCAATTAATCATCTATCATCTAACTATAATCTACAAATCATCTATCACCTATCAATAATCAATCATCTACCTATCATCTATCATCTATTAATCATTTACCTATTGTCTATCAATCTTCTGTCATCTATTAATCATTATCTATCAATTATCTATCTATCTATCTATCTATCTATCTACATCTATCGAGACAGGGTCTCACTCTGTCACCCAGGCTGGAGTGCAGTGGTGAGGTCACAGCTCACCGCAGCCTTGACCTTCTGGACTCAAGCAATCCTTCCTCCTCAACCTCCTGAGTAGCTGGGACTACAGGTACACACCACCAGGCCCAGCTAATTTTTAAAAATGTTTCTGGGCTGGGCACGATGGCTCATGCCTGTAATCCCTGCACTTTGGGAGGCTGAGGTGGGCAGATCACTTGAGGTCAGGAGTTCAAGACCAGCCTGGCCAACATGGTGAAACCCCTTCTCTACTAAAAATATAAAAAGTTAGCCAAACGTGGTGGCAGGCGCCTGTAATCCCAGCTACTCAGGAGGCTGAGGCAGGAGAATCACTTGAACCTGGGAGGCGGAGGTTGCAGTGAGCTGAGATCACACCACTGTACTCCAGCCTGGGCAACAGAGCAAGACTCTATCTTAAAAGAAAAAAAGAAAAAAAGTTCTGGGCTGGACGCAGTGGCTCACGCCTATAATCCCAGTACTTTGAGAGGCTGATCAAGAGGTCAGCACTTTGGGGTGGGCTGATCACGAGGTCAGGAGTTCGAGACCAGCCTGACCAACATGGTGAAACTCCATCTCTACTAAAAATACAAAAATTAGCCGGGCATGGTGGTAGGCACCTGTAAACCCAGCTATTCAGGAGGCTGAGGCAGGAGAATCGCTTGAACCTGGGAGGCAGAGGTTGCAGTGAGCTGAGACCGTGCCATTGTACTCCAGCCCGGGTGACAGAGCAAAACTCAAAAAAAAAAAAAAAAAAATCTGTAGAGATAGGGTCTTACTATATTGTCGAGGTTGGTGGCATCAATATTTTAAGATACAACAAAGACCATTTGTCAAAAACCAGTTTGCCTTCAAAGATGAACGGGCTGGCATCCCCAAGTCCCCCACCCCCCTTTTTTTTTTTTTTTTTTTTTCTTGTCGGCATCTGCAGAGCTGCTCACCGCTGCTCCCCCAGCCCCCACGCCACGCCTCACCCTGCCTGGCTCCTAGAGTCAGCACTGGGTTCCTCTCTAACATCTGAGTGCTATGGGTTTTTGTTTTTGTTTTTGTTTTTTAGACAGAGTCTCACTCTGTCACCCAGACTGGAGTGCAGTAGTGTGATCTCGGCTCACTGCAACCTCTATCTCCTAGGTTCAAGCAACTCCCCTGCCTCAGCCTCCCTAGTAGCTGGGATTACAGGTACCCACCGCCACACCAGGCTAATTTTTATACTTTTAGTAGAGATGGGGTTTCACCATGTTGCCCAGGCTGGTCTGGAACTCCTGACCTCAGGTGATCCGTCCGCCTCGGCCTCCCAAAGAGCTGGGATTACAGGTGTGAGCCACCGTGCCTGGCTGGGGTGCCGTTTCATCACCACCTCTAAGGAGTGGGGTTACTGAGTCTTTAGCATTGGCAGGATAAGCTCCGGTAATACCTGGGTCTTCTTAGAGAGAAGCAGCCACTCTGGTCATCAGAGAAAAAAGGCTGAGAACTACAGAGAGGCCCCAGGACCTTTGCACATGCTGCTCCCTCAGCCAGACGCACTCTCTCTCCCCCATCTCCTCCTCACTCACTTCCTCCAGTCCCCTGCATGTCACCCCAGAGACCGCTCCTGACCATGGAGCTAAAATCATCTCCTTTTGCCGTCTCTCACCATGTCCTGATTCTTTTCAGGGCATTTATTGCTACCTGGTACCGCCTGACATGCTGGCGTCGGCTCCTTCTCCAGAATGTGAGCCGCCTTAGTTCTGGGGCACTGGTTCCCACCCGGGGGGTGATTCGGTCCCAAGGGGAGACTGGGCACTAGATGGGAACATCTGTGGTTCTCACAACTGCAGGTGCTCCTGGCATGGAGTGGTTGGAGGCCAGGGATGCTGCTCAGCACCCTGCAGTGCCCAGGACAATCCCATCCCAGAGAACCATCTGGCCCCTGGGTCCACAGTGCCCAGGGGGAGAGACCCTGGAGGGGTCGATGGTCTCAAACTTTGCCCACCCCAGCATGGCCAGCGTTGCCTGGGAACTTGGTGGAATGCAAATTCTCAGGCCCCACTCCAAAGCCCAGCTGCAGCTCAGCTTCCCACAAGGCACAGGATGGCCCCACATGTCCACAAAGCCGAGGCACAGAAGCCTGTCCTGGGGGCCAGCTCATCTAGCCTGAGTCTGGCTGGACCTCCACTAGCTCAGACAGAAGCCCAGCCAGCCCGCTCACCTCTTCATGGAGAAGCCCGACACAGCGCTGGCCACTCCCTCCCCTCTGTGTGCAGCTCCCAGGCTCTGAAGCACTCACCTGTCTAACCCGATTCTCACCCTACAAGACCGCAATCCGCCATCACTTCCACCCTCAGCCAGGACACGGAGGCCAGCTGTGTCACTGCCCCGAGGGGCTGCAGGTGCGTGGCCGCAGAGGCCTGAGGGGTGGCAGGGACAGAGGTGGGGGCACCTTCCCACTCCAGCCCCATCTGGCCTCAGCACCCGACAGCCGGGAGAAGAGTTCTGGGGTCTTCCAGACAAGCGCCCACGTCCTGCAGCAGCCCCTCCCTCGAAAGGCAGATGTCTCCTCTACTTTCGGGAGCCTCCGCCTCCTTCCCACCTGCAGGTGGACCCTGGAAAGGCTGGGGCAGCCTCCGAGCATCGAGGTGAAGGCTGAGGAGTCTTTATTGGTGACAGGCTGCTCACCAGCTCTGTCCCAAAAGCAGACACAGCTCAAGGCACAAGCTGGGTGCAGGCTGGCAGCTGGAACAGGTGGGATACAGCCCCCTCTCTTCCCAGTGGGGCAGAGGGTCCGGAGCTGCTGGCCAGGACGGTCTGATGGTGCCATGGGCTGGGAGACACCGTCCCATCCACTGCCGACCTCCCCGTCCCGCCCCAAGCTAATAACTTGTGCAACAGAAATACAAACAACAGACACTGTGGGGCCGACAGGCTGTTATTACGGCTGACTCAACCCCGCAGGCCTGGGTGCCGCTTCGTCATTTTCTCCTTTTGTCTCTGGATCCAGGTGGGGAAATCCGGCGATGCCATCCAGCTGTCTGTGCTGAGAACCCCACAAGGGGCTTCCTTCCCCCTGGAGCCCGCCCCTGCGCCCAGCGGGGACCCCGAGCCCAAGTCCCAAGTCAATTCTCCAGCTTGCAGAGCTGAGTGATGCCCCCACCCCCGCCCACCCTCTCTGTCCCAACAGAAAAACCTGGGCCCACCTGGGGTCTAGGCAAGGCTGCTGGGTCTGTTTCCGGCAGGGCAGTGGCTGGGCCTGACCTGGGTCCCTCCCGTCTGTGACCTGCCTAGTCATAGACAAGAGAAGCCCCCGGCCAGGCATGGGCCTAGGGGCGGCCGTGACCCAGCCAGGAGTGTTGTATTCGGGCGAAGGTGGCACTGGGTGCTCTGTGCTTGGAGTTCTGGTTTTTCGTGTGTGTATTTTTGAGACCGAGCCTTGCTCCTGTCGCCCAGGCTGGAGTGCATTAGGGCGATCTCGGCTCACTGCAACCTCTGCCTCCCGGGTTCAAGCGATTCTCCTGCCTCAGCCTCCCGAGTTGCTGGGATTACAGGAGCCCGTCACAACACCCAGCTAATTTTTGTGTTTTTAGTAGAGATGGGGTTTCGCCATGTTGGTCAGGCTGGTCTCCAACTTGTGGGCTCAACTGATCTGCCCGCCTCAGCCTCCCAAAGTGCTGGGATTACAGGAGTGAGCCACTGTGCCCGGCCGGAGCTTCGTTTTTTAAACAGGAAACTGTCTGTGTTATCCAGGAACGATCTGTCCAAGCTATTCCTGGTCTCTCACAGCACATGAAACTGTTGGCAGGTGTCCCCTCTCCTCCCCGTGTCTCTCTTGTGAACGGGAGGTCTACACAGCCCACCATCACCTGCCCTGGGTCTTCCTATGAGTTGGGCTGGGTGTCTCCCCCTGTGGACATTGGGACCAAACCATTCTCTGGGGTGGGGCCGTCCTGGACACTGCAGGGTGCTGAACAGCATCCCTGGCCTCCACCCACTCCATGCCAGGAGTACCCCCAGTCAAGACAACCACAGATGTCCCCAGACAAGGCCCAGTGTCTCCTGGGGGCAGAAGATCCCCGGCTGGGAGTCACAGTCAGTAAAAGAGACCCACAAAGAGGAGGACCCTTGGCTTCTGCAGGTCACATGACACTTCTGTGACTCAAAGTTGTGTAGAGATGGAGGCGGCCGTGTGCAGCCAGAGCTGGCCGGCTCTGCAGTGCTGTGACGTCGTTCTGAGGCAGGAGTGGTCTGCGGCTGCAGGCAGTGAGGAACCCAGGCTTCCTCAAGCAGTGGCTCCTGGCACTGGATGACAGTGTGTCTGTCGGCAGAGCCAGAGGAGACAGAGTCGCTGGGCTGCCTCACAGGAGCCCGGACCCGGCCGCCGTCAGCCAAGGGACCTTGGGAGTGAGCCCTGTGCCTCTGGACTCTGTAGGACGGACAGGATGACCACGCCACATCTTTACCCCAACATGGACATATGCTGGGTTCCTCCTCAAAAGCGGGTAAAGCCGCCAGGCGCGCTGGCTCACGCCTGTAATCCCAGCACTGTGGGAGGCCGAGGAGGGTGGATCACCTGAGGTCAGGAGTTCGAGACCAGCCTGACCAACATGGTGAAACCCCATCTCTACTAAAAATACAAAAATTGGCCGGGCGCGGTGGCTCAAGCCTGTAATCCCAGCACTTTGGGAGGCCGAGACGGGCGGATCACGAGGTCAGGAGATCGAGACCATCCTGGCTAATACGGTGAAACCCCGTCTCTACTAAAAATACAAAAAACTAGCCGGGCGAGGTGGCGGGCGCCTGTAGTCCCAGCTACTCGGGAGGCTGAGGCAGGAGAATGGCGTAAACCCGGGAAGCGGAGCTTGCAGTGAGCTCAGATCCGGCCACTGCATTCCAGCCTGGGTGACAGAGCGAGACTCCGTCTCAAAAAAAAAAAAAAAATACAAAAATACAAAAATTAGCTGGGCGTGGTGCCGGACGCCTATGGTCCCTGCTACTCTGGAGGCTGAGGCAGGAGAATCACTTGAACCCAGGAGGCGGAGGTTGCAGTGAGCCGAGATCGCGCCACTGCACTCCAGCCTGGGCGACAGAGCGAAACTGTCTCAAAAAAAAAAAGTGGGCCGGGCGTGGTGGTTCATGCCTGTAATCCCAGCACTTTGGGATGCCGAGGTGGGCGGATCACGAGCTCAGGAGTTCGAGACAAGCCTGGCCACCATGGTGAACCCTGTCTCTACTAAAAATACAAAAATTAGCTGGCCATGGTGGCGGGCACCTGTAATCCCAACTACTTGAGAGGCTGAGGCAGGAGAATCGTTTGAACCCGGGAGGTTGAAGTTGCAGTGACCCAAGATCGTGCCATTGCACTCCAGCCTGCGTGACAGGGCAAGGCTCTATCTCAAAAACAAACAAACAAACAAAGTGGTGAAAGCTGACCAAAAGTGGCTCAAGAGATACCCTGCTGCCTTAGGGTCCTGCCGGCCCCAGGAAAGCTCCTTTTGTGCTCCCAAGACTCTGGGACGGAGAGGTCTGGAGGCCACAGCCTGCTCGCCCCTGCCCCGCCTGTGTCCTGCTTTCTGGCTGCTGCCTCTGGTCTGCTGCGGTTAGAGGAGCAGAGCCGGCCCTGAGCTCCCACCCTCGGGAGGACAGATGTGGCTGATGGCACAGCGCTGGTGGGGGACAACGTGGTCTCGGAGGCTCCTCTGGAGGAAAGGGGAAGAAGCTGCCTGGGACCCTTTGTGGGGGCCGGTGGCTGGGCCTGCAGGGGTCGACAGCTGGGGTCCCTCAGGCCACCCTGGGGAGCTGATGGCTGGTGAAGGGCAGGGCCCCACTTTGTGCTTCCAGCTGTGATGGGTGAAGGTGGATGGGGACCCCCGGAGCAGGTGGTGCTCTGCCCCATGTGGGTTCCTGCTGGATTTGGGGGACAGGGACCCTGAGCCTTCCCATGTGGGGGGCCTGGATGTCCCTATCCCCTGGCAGTCGTGAAACTCAAGCCACATTCCCCACCAGTGCAGGGACCCAGCGGCTTCACAAGCCACCCACCCGCGGTAAAGGACAAATGGCCCAGGCGGGGTGAAGTGGGGGGAGGGAGGGGCAGAACCACACAGGGTTCAGGACACTGCGAAACTCCTACACCCCTGGGGCCAGGGCCAGGCTGCACGGGGTTCAGAGATGGGTCCCCAGTAAGAGGTTCAGACTTCCAACAGCAATGGGGTAGGGACCCCCTGGAGTGGAAGTTGGCGGGGGAGGTCTCAGGAGCGGAGGCTAAACCTCGGGTTACTTACAGACGCCATGGAGTGGAAGTTACTTGCACGGGCCGTGCGACTTTCCTGGCTTCCCGGGGCCCCTGTGACAATGCTCCTGGCAGCCACCGCCCTCTGGAGGTCGTCCCTACCTGTGACTGGCCCCTGGGAGCTGCAGCAGGGCCACTGGCCAGCACGTCCCTCAGAGAAGTCACTGGCTGGCCCTGGAGCTCCCATCTGACTAGAGTGATGGGTTGATGGACAGGAGACCCGCCAGGCCCAAGCCCACAGGCCAGATGGGGGCCTCTCCATGTAGCGCCCCCACAGTCAGTCTTGTGGGCCGGTGTAGGGAGACGTGGCGGCGAGGCAGAGGATGGGACGGGAGAAGGTTACCTGGGGCCTGGCACCCAAAGCTGAGCAGTAAGGGAGGAGGTGAGGACAGCCAGAGGCCCTCGCAGCCCTGATGGGGCCGGAAGCCGCCAAGGCCCAGAGACGGGGGCCGGGGCTCCAGGTAGGAGCGAGGAGGTGGTGAAGCCGGTGGAACCACCCAGCCCGGGCGGGCAGGCCGGGCCCCCTTCCACGGCGCCACAGCGGCTTCGAGCCAGGCAGAGCCAAATCCCCGAGGAGAGAGTCCTTCCCCAGCTCTCACCTCCCCAGACCCGGCAGGGTTGCCTGGACAACGGCTCAGGCCTTCCGGAGGTTGCCACGGAGCCGGGAGCCCAGGGCCGCCCCAGCCCACGCTCGGCTGCTCGTCCTCCGTGCTCCTGCCCTCTCGGGAGCGGTGTCCGGGGGAGCGAATCGCACCACGGGGCCCTGCCCCACCGCCGGTGGGATCCGTCTTCCTCTGGAGACCCCAGTGTGTGCGGCGGAGCTGAGGACTGATCCTCAAGCTGCTTCCTGACCCTGCTTGTGCGTCTCAGGAAACTGTGACACTCACCCAGCCCAGGGGTCCCTGCTCCAGGGGCCACAGCAACAGGGAGAGGAGGAGAGGGCACTCCTGAGGGTACACGGCCCACTTTCGGGGGGCACAGCCTGTGTGGCAGGAGGGACGGAGCCTGGCTGTCCCACCACAGTGACTCCAACCTCTTATAAGCCTCAAGACACTCTCGGGGCTCGGGCGGCGAGACCCTGGCAACAGAGCCGGGCAGAGGACGGGCCTTCAGGACCCCCAGCTGGTTCCAGAGGCACAGGCGGTGCAGCCCCCACGCTGGTGACAGCAGCCAAACGCTCCTGTCTTGCTCCACAGGCTGGGGGTGTGCGGCAGGGAGAGGAGGGTCCTGACTGTTCTCACCTGGACCCAGGCCCCGGCCCTCCCACCTGCAGGTTGCCACACCCCTCGGCCCAAGGTTGACATGGCCACACAGCTTTGATAAAGACTTTTAAGAGAAAGAAGTATTTTAAAAAGTAGCAGTGCTCTGAGACTCGGGGTGTAGGATCGGGGGCACAGCCTGGTTCCGGGAGGCCCCTTGTGCACAGACGGTGGCCCGGGGCCACAGTGCTTGCTCTCAGGGGAGGCAGGGCCAGGGGACGTGGCCTGTGTCCAGCCCGGGGCTCCCGGCGGCAGGGACAATGGCGAGGCTGCTCACCACTTCAGGAAGACCATCCCGGCCAGGACGGCATAGCCCAGCACCAGGAAGAGGACCTTGAGCAGACGGTCACTCTTCTCCTCCAGCTCCTTGGCCAGGATCTCCAGGAAGGTGATGAAGAGGAAGGTGCCGCCTGCCAGGCCCTGCAGCAGCACGGAGGCCACGCTGCCCGGCACGCCCTGGGCGCTCTCAATGCCCAGGCCCAGGCCGATGCCCAGGGGGATCATGGCGCTCACGGTGACTGCCAGCTTGGCTGCGTCCCGCAGGGGCATGGCACTCCGGGCCATGCTGATGCCCAGGGCCACGGCCACCAGCGTCTCGTGGACAGCCACCCCCACGAACAAGCTCACCACTTTCTCCCCTTCCTCCTGCAGGCCCAGGGCCAGGCCCTCGAAGACCGAGTGGGCCGACAGCGCGAAGGCCAGGCTGAGCAGACGCACAGGGCTGGCGCGCGAGAGGCCCTGCACGCTCAGGCTGGGGCCGTGGCCGTGGGGCTCCACGTACAGCGCGTGGCCCCGCGAGCCCCCCATGAAGGGGCTCTCGTACTCCGAGTCGCTGCCCACGTCCGAGCCGGCGTTGAAGGTCTCCAGGTCGATGAAGGACGGCTTCTCCTTGCGGAAGGTCAGGATCAGCTGCTCCAGGAAGACGGTCATGAAGAAGCCCAGCAGGAGGATGGTCTCGGCCAGCGGGTAGTCGGTGCTGATGTGGCCGAGGCTCAGGACCTTCTGGAGCTGCAGCCAGGGACACCCGAGAGAGAGAGAGAGACCCACACTCAGGGGTGGAGGCGACAGGACCGGCCACATGTCACCGTTCAAAACAAAGTCCAGAAATCCCCGATTCACACAGAGGTTAAAACAAGTGGGACAGGAAGGGCTTGCCTGCGATAGATTAACAACAAACAAACGAGCTGGGGGCGGTGGCTCACGGCCGTGATCCCAGCACTCTGGGAGGCCAAGGCGGGCGGATCGCTGGAGCCCAGGAGTTCGAGACCGGCCTGGCCAACATGGGGAAACCCATCTCTGCTAAAAATACAAAAATTAGCCGGGTGTGGTGGCAAGCGCCTGTAATCCCAGCTACTCAGAAGGCTGAGGCAGGAGAATTGCTTGAACCCAGGAGGTGGAGGCTGCAGTGAGCCGAGATGGCGCCACTGCACTCCAGCCAGGCTGACAGAGTGAGACTCCAGCTCAAAATAAATGATAAAGAGCTGCATTGGCCTTGCGTGTTCTGCTGCGAGGCCTCCTCTGTGCTTCCCTGACTGACACGCCCAGGCCCGACTCTCCTCCCGGTCAGGGCTCTCCTAGCGAGGGGAGACTTTGGTGGGAAAAAACTAGACGCAGGTCAGACAGGAGCCGCAGGCCGTCTGCAAGAGGTACACGCTCCTATGGGAGGGACAGCCGCTCACGGGGCGGACACACAGGCATTAGGCTACGCGCCGGGATGAAGTGTCCCGTGAAAGGCAGGCTGTAAACACCCACAACAGCTCCCTGGGACCCGTCAGGACAGGGCCAGGGTTCACAGCCACCCTCCAGAGAGACCTCGAGACCAAAGCAGGGGAAAATCACAACATGCCCGACACTCACAACACCCGCTTCCCTGCTTCCTCCCAGCAGACTTCATTACAACGTGCACGCACACACACAGACGCACATGCGCACGCACACACACATGCACAAACGCGCACAGAGACACACATGCGCACGCGCACACACATGCACAAATGCGCAGCGACGCACATGCGCACGCACACACATGCACAAGCGCACACAGACGCACATGCGCACGCACACACACATGCACAAACGCACACACACAGACGCACATGCACACACACATGCACACA
>NW_020257807.1:0-28797 GCF_003255815.1 Theropithecus gelada
GAGACTCCGTCTCAAAAAAAAAAAAAAACCAAAAAAAAAAAAAAAAACTACCCAGTATTTACTTTTACCTCTAAATGATACCAGATGTATAAGGCATATTGAGTTAGGGCTCTCTAAGGTAGAGATAGATGACCGTGATAATTTTGATCATAGATATTTCATTGAAGTATCAACCTACTTGTTTCAATAAAATTGCCATAGAATAAACCAGAAAACTAAACTACTTGAAATCGACTTTATTTTTTCCTCTAAGGGCAAAAATTGTAAATATTTTGTAAATACTGTGTATGTGTCACATTGAAATCTACCGTATCTTTGGCAATGCTTAAGAACTATATCACATTATTTGTTAACTTGCATTAGTCGAGGAAATCAGTTGTGACTTGCTATAATAATGTTCTTTTGTAGCTTTATTTACTGTATGCTTTGAGACTGGGCCTCATAATTTTTTCCCCATATCTTTGTTTTTAGTTTCAGAGACCACTAATGATTCAATAATACATGATGTGGTTGAAAATCATGTTGCAGACCAACTTTCATCAGACATTACACCAAATGCTATGGATACTGAATTTTCAACATCTTCTCCAGCTGGTTTACTGGAACGGCCAACCAATCATATGGAGGCTCTTGGTCATGACCATTTAGGAACCAATGACCTCACTGTTGGTGGATTTTTAGAAAATCATGAGGAGCCAAGAGATAAAGAACAATGTGCTGAAGAGAACATACCAGCATCTTCACTCAACAAAGGAAAGAAATTGATGCATTGCAGAAGCCATGAAGAGGTCAATACCGAATTAAAAGCACAAATAATGAAAGAGATCCGAAAGCCAGGAAGAAGTATGTATAATAAGAGATGAACATCAGATCTGATTTCTGTATGTGCTCAAAAAAGCAAAAAAAAAAAAAAAAAAAAAAAAGGTCAAGTAACTGTAGTAAAAGAATAGATATGATTCTAGATCTGTCTTGAACAACATCTCAGTTAAGATTCTTTATTCATCTGACCAACACTGAATATCTTCTATTTCCAAGGTACTAGGTATGGTAGGCAGCAGGGACTAAGAGCAGAGCAACACTGTACAGATAAATTACATATAGTTCCTACCATGACAGGAACCCATAATCTTGAATATTCTTCTGACCAACAATGGAATTTAATATAGCAGCTAGCTCACAAACGATATACTGAAAATTAAATTACTTCATGTCTGTAAAGTTCTTGTCGTAGTGCCTACCATTATGTTTAATAGTTAAACTGTGATAGTGATATTATAGGATATGTTTAGGCCGAAAAACTAAAGTTACGAAAGCTATCTGGTATATGAACACAAAAGAACTTTGTGGGAAAAAGTTCAGTATTATTGGCATTCATTTAGAGGATGTTAACACATCACTTGCCCTGGGGTAGTACAGTGACCTGGGTGGTCCAGAAATGGGTACAAATCAGTCCTTGGAGTTTAGATGTTTATAGCCCTTGCAGAGTTTCATATGAAAACTTTAAACTGGAATAACACTCTTAACCTGTTTGGTTTTTACTCCCACTTCCCACTTACCCCATGTTAGCTGTTAGAATTTTAAACTGTAAGGATGGAGTTTTGTAAAGGCCACTTGTTCTTATTTTTTAGTGATACTATCAAAAAGCTATTTACTCATCCTTTTAAGCTTTATGTTTGATAACTTAATAGGAACTTTTACTTACAAAGCAGTGTTTGATTAGTTGTTTTATCTTTGTTGCTATGTACTTTTACATATATGTTAAAATATAAAATCTCTAATGAGTGGTGAAATTTTTATGTAGAATGTTTTTGTCTCAGTATATCTTAATATAATAAACTGCAAAAGAAGAATATTGAATAAGAATACAAATGAAAGGCACTTAATTTTTCTTTTTGCTTCTTTTGCTTCAAGAATATGAAAGAATCTTCACTTTACTGAAGCATGTGCAAGGCAGCTTACAAACAAGACTAATATTTTTACAAAATGTCATTAAAGAAGCATCAAGGTAAATAAATTATTGCATATAATGAAATGGTGATTAAATGAGTCCACAGTTTATACAGGCAGTATTTTAACAGTATCTGTTTTGCACTTGTGTTGTTTATAAATGTATATGGCATACCAACATATAAATTCTTACTCTTTTTTAGTTTATTGAAAGAAGTTCACTTAGAAAACAGCCACATACACATTCTTCAGGAATTATGGACCTTTTCTCCCTGCAAATTACTAGATACTTGGAGAATTCTTGTTTATTCTTCTCTGTAGCTTTTTGATATCTTTACATTAATATTTTGCAACCTTTACTTTTTCTTCTTTATGCATTAATATTGGTGACTAAAAATAACATATTTGAATGTCATTTATTTTTACATGGGAAAGCGTAATTAAGGGGACCAGAATTGGACAAATGGGCCTTATTCTGATTGTTTCAGTAGCCCAGGATCATTAGTACATTGGCCCTCTGTATCCCTGGGTTCCACATTCACTGGATTCAAGCAACCACAGATTGAAAGTATTTGGAGGTGGGGAAATGGATGGTTGTGTCTGTATTGAATATGTACAGGCTTTTTTTTTCTTGTCATTCTCTAAATAATTCAGTCTAATTCATATAGTATTTACACTGTGTTAGTATTATAAATAATCTGGAGATTATTTAGAGCATATGGGAGAATGTACACAGGTTACATGTAAATATTGGGCCATTTTATACAAGCGACTTGAGCATTCATGGATTTTGGTGTTCATAGGGAGGCCTAGAATCGATCCTCCATGGATACAGAGGGATCACTGTATAAAGAAGGTGGATAAAGGTTATAAATGGTAATTAAGAAGTGCAATTAACTGGAAAACATAGTTGCATGAGTTTAAAAACATTTTTTATTTTCCCTTCAATATTTTGGGGATTTTAGTATTATAAGAAAACTTGGGGCTTATCTTATTTGACCTTCTAAATGTAAACACACTTACACCTTGTCCCCCTGTCTCTTCTATGCTACACGTGAAGATTTTAGATAAAGTTGGTTTTTGTTTCTAGTTTTCTTTTCTTTTCATACTTTTGGAGTGGCTAGAGCATAGGCCAGTTTGCAGGATCAAGATAAGGCTATAACTTTTCATATACTTTTGAGTATTTAACCTATTATGCTCTTTATGGTAACATTCTGTCAGCTAAAACCTCATTAGGAATTTATATTCCCGGTATCTGTACTTCACTTCTGCCACCTTTTAGGGAATTGTGTAGTAAGTATTACAGTGGCTATTTATATTAGCTTCCAACTAGCAAGGAAGTAGGAATAAAATGTCCAGTGTCTTGGGATATTCTTAAAACCATCGGCAATTATGTAGACACAATTTTAGTCTGCCCATATTTGTTACTGAAAATCTTTAAAAGTTGTTACTTGAACTTTAACTGCTTGCTATACTCTGTATTATAGATGTCTATCCTTGATTTGCTAGCTTTCAAATTATAATAGAATACCATGGTTTTTAAATGCTACTGCCCAATTTTCATTTCTTCTTCCATTTTGTGGGAGTTTATATTCATACTTTGTTCACATTCCTTTCAACATTCAACTTGCAAAGAGCATGAGAAGAAGCTATTGAAGTATTTGCTTTGGGAGCCCAGATTTCACCAGAGTGTTTGCAGCCCTTGAATATATTTTGAATATATTAGTTTTTTGATTTTTTTGTTTGTTTTTTTCCTTTTTCTTTTCAGTTGTGGAAGGAACAACCTCTTTCCCATTGTTTAGGTATAGAGTGTTTTAGGGACAAACTAAAATACTGTACTGGTATAATAATTTGCTAATCTTTCAACATATTTTCTATTGTCATAGTATTGATTTTTCTATTTTCATTTCACTTTGAAAAATCTTCCCAAAGCAATTTTCTCTCCTTTTTTAAAAAAACTATACTGATATATACTATTCATTAAAAAGTAATTGAGAGTACTATTTATTTTTTCATACAGGTTTAAAAAGCGAATGCTAATAGAACAACTGGAGAACTTCTTGGATGAAATTCATCGAAGAGCCAATCAGATCAACCATATTAATAGCAATTAAAAGAAAATAGAATGTGGCCACTTATTTCACTATCTTCTTCAAATACAAAGTAAATACAAGACTGTTGTGATCTTGCATTCATTTTCTGACATGCATTGTTGGCTATTTGAAATACTAAAAGCAAATCTACAGATCCTTTTTCCATCATTTTACAGTGACCTTTTCTTCATTTTGGTTTATTTTTGTAATGTGAAAAGTATCACTCTAAAAAACATTTTTATTTAACAAACTAAAAATATTCCTCCAAATCTCTTGCTTGTCATTGACTCTTGCGTGTCAATTTCCCTCAGGTTCTATTTTCTTAAACCAACCTTTAAAATTGTCACCTCTGTTAAGGTTGAACTTTGCCAAAAAAAATTAAAAAGAAGTTACTTTGTAATTTTTGGGGAAAAAAGCACATACATTAAAACTAGGTAATGTTTTGTATATACAGTTATTTTGGATATATTATTGTAAGTTGTACAAATGTATTTTGAAGAATATTTAAGAAAAGCACTTTTGTTATTCCATCAATAAATGCTCTATTTTACTCTTGTGTGGTTTAGGAAATAATCACATTTAAAGTAATCATTTAAAAACGTCCTAAGATAATGGAATTTTAAAGGCCTTGCTTTTTAGCATTGGAAAAATACACCACTTGAAGTTCATGTTTGTTAAGCCTAACTGTAATTACATGTTACATAATCTGCATTGCCTTTTTACTATATGTTTGTAGTTTTTGTTGGCCATGCCAACATACTCCCATTTCTGCCTAGATTATGGGAATGACTTTGTCTGGGGCAGATAGATACTTTAAAAGCTATTTAAAAAGCAGACAACTTTGGATATTATTGGTTTCCTTCAACACCTTTTCGTTTCTCACTAGGATTGTGGGTGGCACAAAGTTGAAGCTGTTAGGGAGTGGTAGGTTTGGAGTGTACTACATACTCTGAAATATCTAGCCTTTAGCAGCTTTATGCCATGCTTGCAAAAGCCCACAACAAATTGGAGGCCTCTTTGTTCTGCTCTGCTGTTCTCACACTTAAACTCTGTTTTATTTATAAGCTAAATGGAAAGGAAACACCTTTAAGATGACTTTCCTCATTTTGCATCCCCCCCTGAGTTTCACAGGATAAGGAAAACCACAGTATTCATTCTCCACCCTCAATTCAACATGGCCTAGAATATCCTTACTGAGGAAGCGATCTTATGGCCTGACTCACCATTCATAGATCACTGCTGTGCCTTTTAGTGGTTTGGGGGTAACCGGTAGAAAAGAAGGTCAAAATAGATTTGGATTAAGAGTAGGCAAAATAAACTTATAAAATTTAAAAACTGAAGTATTTTTAGGTTTATGATATTGAAAACCACATACCCTTAGCTTTTTACACTTTATCAGAACATTTTTTAAATTTCAAGGGTATAGCAAAATTATAACTTTATGAAGAAAAGCATCGATGAAAGTGGAGAACATGCATTTAGTCTAGGGGATTTGAAACTCTCCCGATACTGAAGACAAACCCTGTCAAGAAAAAGAATTTAATATTATATAGTATTTTCATATGCAGTTCTTTAAACTTTGTTTACGTCTATAAAAATGCTTTTAAGTAATGCAAGATAACATTTACTAGGTGGAATTGTTAAGGTAATTGCCTGTAGTCACATTGCTAAATTCAATGAGAGTTACACAAAATCCAGAATATATTGTCTGTTCCTAAATTATATGTATTTAGATTCTGGGATTAGTAGGAGGGATTAGAAGTCATTCAGATAAAAATTCATACTTAACAAGAGTATCTAGGAAAGAGATTCAGCCTATCCCAGTATTTAGCAGCTTTCCTTATAAGAAAGTTTTATTTTCTTTTTCACAGATTGCTCATGACCTTTAATATATTTTTCTGAATGAACTCTGGAGGGAGGTGAAAAGTAGCAGTTTTGTTCATCCCTTCTTTTTGTCCTTTATCTCTCTGCCACTGTTCTCACCTCATCCTAAAACCTGGTCAGGAGAGTTTGAAACCTATTAGAACCAAAGGTTAATATCCCATCTCCCTCAGACTTTTTTCATTTAAAAACAAAAAACTATGGGTATATTAAATTAGTGAAAATACTTATTGTAGAATTACTGTCGGAAGGGGATTACATCTAGGGGGAACATCATGTCTTTTAGGCCCTTTATGTCACTGAATGACTTATGGCTCGACAAATGATATTCTTGGAAAGTTTAATCTTGAGGTTTTCAAATCTTTTTTTTTTAAATGTCTCCCATGTTTCCCATTTGCTGATTGATTCATTAGTTGGTCTTAGTAAGATTTGTCAGTTTGGAATAATGAAGGCTGAGACTCATTTCTAAACTCTTCCATAACCATCACCAGAAAAGCAGCCACTGTGTTGTGTGATGTGAGCTAATGCCTCCCAGATAGAGGTAAATAAAGTCACAAGGGCTATTAGAATTCTGGTGGATTGTGGAACTGGTTTTGGATTATCCTTATATTTTCATTCTGATTACTGAGGCAGTTCTGAAAACGCCTACCATTGAAATAGTGGTGTGTCTTTTCCTTGTTTAAGGATTTTACATCATTTTTATGCACTTGAATTCCAAAATCAGAATCTCTCTTTTACCTATCAACCTTTATTGGCTATTGGCTTTTGGCAATGACCTTTCTGTTCAAATGTAGTCCTGTCTCTTTGTTTCTTTAGGGAGTAGAACCTGTCCTTTTTTTGATCTTTCATTTTTTTGACGTGTTCTTTCTGAGAGAAGGCTCTCTGCTGCCTGTTCTGGGTGATAAGTGATATTTTCATCTAATCATTATGGGGTTGGGATGATCATGGTGAAATACTAGGAAGACATATTCTGTTGATGGACTTTTTCTCCCCAAATAATCCCAAATAGATTATTTTCTAGTGAATGGTTTATATCTTTCTCGTCACAAAAATGTTTCTTTGATTTCTAGCACGAGGTACAGCAGGATGCAAATGATTCTCAGATAAAATGATGTTGACAGTACTTCCTTAACAATTTATGTAAAACTATGCATAATTTTCATTATCCTAACTTCTGACATTTTTTCTCCATAAATAAAAATAATGCCTGATGTTTAGTTAAAGTAGATCCACCTTTGCTTGATTTTATTAGTCTTGTTCTATCCTATTTCTTTTTAATACACTGTTTAGACTTGCCAACAACTCTTAACTGAGAATCTCTTTTCCTTCCTAGGCTAAGTAATTGTGAGTGGGGGAGGAAGAACATTAAGAGAAATAATCTAAAGACTGTTCAATGTTGTCGAAGCCTAAGGATATTTGTGTGTCCTTCTGATGTACTGAGGCTTTGCCGGTACCACACCATCTTTGGATTACCATAAGGTTATGTAGTAGGACTTAAAAGTAGTAGGGCAAACATTTGATTTTTGAGAAAGATCAACAGAACAGTATAGAAATCCAGGTGCATTCATTAGAATACAAGGATCACAAGAGGACTACTCTGGTATACTCTAGTGACCTGAAGAAAAAACTCTAAAATGATAAGAAAGCTAGGGGACAAAGGGGAAAAAAGGGAAAGATTTATAATTTATTTTGCTTTCATAATTTTTCCAAGTATCTTCAGAAGTAGAAATCTATAGCATTTTTAAAAAATCTACATTAACTATATATGAGCTGAGAGAATGAGAAGGTAAAAAACATGGAGGATAAGTTTCTTTGTACTTATGAAATAGTTCCCTTTCTTAGGATACAAGACAGCAACTAGGAAGCTTCTGAAGCACCATAAAAACAGCTAGAAAGAATGCTTATTTTTGAGGGGATAGTGGACAAATGAGCCCTTGTTGCTAGAGAGACACTGATAAATAATTTATCTGAATCCTGTCAAAAAACACTGTAATACCTGTGTTAGGTTCTCTCAGGAAATAGATGAATGGCCGATCTGCTTTAAAAGTAGGAATCCGAGACCTTTTCAATAACAGCAGAGCTGCAGGAAAGAAAGAAGAATCCCATTGCATTTTCTGTGCATTTTTAAGAAAATAACTATTGGTTATGAAGTAAGTTTTATACCATTTTTTAAAAGAAATCAAAGCATCCTAATGGCATTTCATTGTTTACTGTTGTGATGGGGGTGCAAATGGGAAAATTAAAAGATGCCATCTAGCCAATCCTGTCTCCTGTTTTGAACACATTCCATGGAATAAATTCCTTATTGAAGGTAACTTTCAGAATGATTTTTATAGGATGGGTATCTCCTCTTCCCCATCATTTTTCAAAAACTTTTTATTTTCTTTAGTGTTCCTTTTTAAAAAATGCTATACCACACCTGAACTTGGGGGTTATGGAAAGATTCAGAAGTGTGAAGATTCAACTAGGTAAATTTAAGAAAGGTAGATATGGGTGAGCAGTGTGACTGGGTATTCTCTGTTTGAACATACCTGTGGCTCCAGATGCCTTGGTGCCTTCCTCTAAAACTTCAATCTTGGCCTTGTGGATTGCTTCAGAAACATAAAAGCCATCTTGGCCTAACCGCAGAAAATGATAGAAATGTGAATTGCTCATTAACATTTTTCTAACACATTCTTTAAAAATGTACTTACAAAATTTATAGTATCCAATGCTGCTTACTGTGTAGCTAGGGAAAGAGTGGAAAATTCTTGTTTTTGTTTTTACTGGAAGCTCAGGTAGCTGTTTGGAAAATTCTTAAGATTCAATATGTTACCAAACTTTCAAAACTTTTAATTTGTTAAATATATGTAATCTCTCCCAAAATAATATTCAGAGCACTGCCCCATTTTTTTTTGGTGGTTCATTTTCAGAAATGATTTCTAGTTAATACTACAATCCCTCCTTCAGCCAGTATTTCCAAAACTTCAGTGATCATAAGAATCACCTGGTTATGTGTTAAAATGCAGATTCTGTAGCCCAGGAATCATTTTCACCAAGCTTCAGAGATCATTTCCCTTGAATGTCTTTTTGGACTGCATTTTAAGAGCCACTTTAAAATGACAAAGTCACAGGATTTTATCACAGGCTTTATTGAGGCACAATTCAGAGTAATATGAATGTGTCTAGTGTTGCATGACTGCATTCTGTATACTTAGGTGTATCAGTTATGCAATTAATATGCCTCATGGGCTAGAATCTACAAAGCAGAGCGGTTAGTATAAATGTTCTATGTGCTAAGTTTCACAGATTATAAGTTTAGCAAATAGGACTAAGTGATAATTTAGAGGAATTGGCTGATTTTTGTAAGCTAATCATTAACCATTTTTAAACAGCTCCAAAGACGAAAGGATACTTGATGACACAGTAAAAAATGAAAGATTTAGAACCAAAAGAAACTTAAGAAATCATTCAGTCCAATCCTTTCATTTTAGAGTGAGCTGTTAACTCATCTGAGATCACACACCTGAAAAGCAGAGTTGAGAATATTCTGATTGAAAGCCCACTCCCATCCCACCCCTCCACTCCACTCAAACATTCCCACCTTTCAGAAAGTGTATGCTAGTCAACTCCAACATGCCACTGGGAGGTATCTGTGGCATGAATGTTAAAATAATCAGTTTGATGAACACATACGTGAGGGAGCTTTGTTTCATCTTAGACTTAACGCTTAAATTGGTTTGTGTTTGTCACACACATACGGGAGATAGCCCATGAATGCCATGAGAGAATAAAACCAGACCAAAGTAAAGAATATGCGGCATTCCATCCATCTTGTAAGTAAGGTGTGCACAGAATGTTGTGAGTTGGCTATATTCACTGTAAGGAACAGGTATTTTCCAGCATCAGTGAAGGGGATAGGAAGGGCCAGAGGAAGTAAAAATCAATAGAAACATTCACTAGTGTCACTTGTCCTAAAACCAGTGAAGAATTTGATTTATTTTAGCAGTTGGTATTTTTCTGTAGGGTCTTTAAGAAACAAATTTCACTATCATTAATAATTATCCCCTCTTACTAGCTAATTAAGCAAACTGAAATGCAGTGCCAAAGTTACAAAGAGAGCTTTAGGGTTAAAGAATGGTTATTTTATGAGAGTCATGAGAGGGTTTTACTAATTTCCATGACTTCATTACCATATGGGATGGTGACTGAACATTTTAAATGAATGTTGGTGAAATAAGCAGAGATTCACTACAAAACCCCTTATCAGCTAACATGTCTCTGTGTTAGTCTGGGCACCTTGTAGTGTGAGAAATGGGACCAGTTGATGTGGATGAGTCTGGTTAGATGGTCCAGGCTATTTCAGTATTTTGAAACTGCAACTGAAGAGTTTCATTTAAATGGTTTCTCTCCATCAGACTATAAGAGTGGTCCAATAATTGACATATGTTTGCACAGCCATAAACCAAGGTCCATAGCCTATGCATGCCATGCCCCAGCATCAGCATCTTTTAAATATTATCTCTGGTAAGAGTTGACATTTCAAAAAGACCAACATATGTGATAAAAATGAGAATTTGGGAGTCATCTGTGGTTTTGCATTTTTCCTCCTGCTTGATCTTATATTACAGATTCCTATTATTTTTTATTGAGTACCTTTTGAAATATTTCACAACTAATGAACCTAGAAGAAGTCAAGCACAAAGGGATTCTCCTGGTCTTTTTCTACTCCCCTGAAGTGTTGACAGCTGCTTAATGCCATTGAGGGGCATACACCCTGTTTTCCCAAAAGTTGTTCTCAAGATTGTTTACAGGTGGCATTCTATAAAAGGGTTCCACGATTAATTATATGTGGGAGATACTAAAGAGTTTTGCACTCATGTTTTCAGTAGGGGACTTCTTAGAGCTGCTAATCTGCTAACTTTTATAGTGGATCTCTACGGGACAATTATAATACGTGGTGTTAAACCATGGAACCACCCACACCATTCTCTGTCCCAGATTTACAGGATTAGCATTTTGGGAACATACTTTGGGAAACTGTAGCCCACCATAAACCCCCTTGCTCCTACAATACATTCTGTATACAAAGCAAAGGGGTGATACTCTTCCTACCCTCCTTGCTGGCATACTCTCCACTCTTCTTCTGTAACATCTTCTAGGGTGTTTATCTTCCTTTTTAGACTATTAGCTCCTAGAAAGCGTAAATGATGTCTTAATCATTTTAAATATTTCTTTGCCCAACTTACATTAAGAATACTTGGTACATAAATGTGTTTAGTAAATGCTGGATGAATTAATAATAGACACCCCTTACCACTATACAAATGGCCTTAATATTCTTTAACCTTGTTAAACTTGTAAGGAAATGCCGATTGGTGTTTGTAGAACCGTAAAGGCATGGCATAGGATGGGTCATCTGCAAGTCTCAGCCAAATGATTGTTTCAGTGCTTTGTTGGTGGAGACCATTATTCTTTGTGTGTGGCTGGTCATACTCAAAAGTTTAAAAGGTGTGGCTGGTCATACTTAAAAAGTATGACCATACTTCGTAATATGATGTTGTATAAACATTGTGTCCCTACATTTAATCCTCAGCTTCTCATAAATCAGGATAAACATATCATTTGCTGTTTTGTCTTTACAATTATTATTTTCTGTAGGCAGAGTTAGTGGCTTTTAAAACGTTATTGCCAGAACTTGTTTCTAGTTTATCTTTTTCATCTTGTCACTTAGTTGCTAACACTAAGTGTTGGGGAGAGGAGGAGAGAGAGAGAGACAGACATAGTACCCAGCCCAGGATAGAGAGAGAGAGTGCTAAGAAGAATCTGAAATGGCCTTTGAAATTAGGCTATGGTTAGTTGCTTTCTGCATTTGTCTCCTCTAGCCCACTCCGCACCTCTTTCTATTGCAATTCTGACCAGACATCTGGTGTGGCATGAGTTAACTTATGTAACTTCCATACTCAACCAAACAACTCTGGTAGTTTGTTCATTTAAGTCATAGTAACAGAGAACTTGTACTTCTTACCGAGCAGAGATTGAAAACTACCTACTTACAAAAGCCAAGAAGACAGTTTCTTCAGAGTTTCAAGTTTGTGCACAAGGAGTATTTTGTGGACTAGGAGGCATGGGTCTATATCAAAGCCTGCTGATCCTAAAGCCAGTGGGATTGCTTAAGAAGAGTATCTTTAGCTGGCATCTTCAGTGTGAGTGAAATGGGAATTACTCTTAAAAGCTGCATAACATCTAGTATCAAGGAGACTGGGGGGAAATTACACTCTGGTTTCAGTTGGGCCTTGAAATAATATTTAATGAGTCCTTCAGGCAGCAAAAAAAATATTTGATGCCAAGAAGGAAGAGATGAGTGACTTGTAAATGGGGAAAGAGAACTTGAGTAAAACGATTCTGGGACCGAAAGGCCAAATGTCTGCTGTGGTTGTTGCAGTTCCATCAATAGCACAAAACTGCTTGGTAATCCCTTGTAAACTGGAAGAAGAGAGGCCAGCATTTTCTGATCACTTACTCTCCGGCAAGGTCTCTGCTGATGCCATACTTTATGTAAATGATTTTGTTTCTACAATTAAGGTGTGTGGTGAGTGGTAGCTACCCCCATTTTAAGAATGAGGAAACTATTTCTTGGAGAGATTTGGTGGCCCTGTCTCTAGAATATTAAGATGAAAGCCAATTTGGGCAGAGAAGTGGTTAGTCTCTTGATTATGTTTAAAGAAGGACATTAAGAAGCAATACTTTGGTTGGCAATCTTTTTCTATAAAGGTCCAGATATTAAATATTTTAGCCACTGCAGGCCATATGGTGTCTGAGATCTCAACTACTCAATTTTGCTGTTGTAGCAGGAAAGCAGTCATAGATGATTTATGAATGAATGAGAGTGGCTATGTTTTAATTAAACTTTAGAAAAGTAGGTGGTAGGCCATTGTTTGCTGACCCCTGCTTTAGAGGAACAAAACTTCACGAGAGAAAATTACCAGGCTGGCACGTTTTGTCAGTAGGAAATGTGCCATCACTTGGCACATGATAATTGCTTGATAATTATTAAATAAGCCAGATCTGCCTGCCTACCTTTCTGCTGGTTTGAGCAAATATAAGTAGATTTGAATTGCATTAAAAAAAAAAAAAAGAGGTTTGGTATCAAAAGGTACTTTTAAAACCAAGTTACTTATTAGATCTTGCCAGAGGAGTTTGTGGACCTTGGAAGTCTTCACCAATAGGGGAGCTACATGATGTGTGTTAAGATCAGTCCTGTTTGAGAACACAGGGTTGATGGCACATTAGAATGTACTTTTAGGACATAAAAGGGAGAGCTTTAGGAGTTATGAAGGGACAGTCAGTAAGCCCTAATGATTCACTGAATATAGTGATGTAGAAGGAAAGGTCAAGAATGGTCTTAAAGTTTGGAACTCTGATTTTCAAAATCACCACCAACAACAGGGATGCCATGAGTGAGCTCTGGAGTTGCAAGAAGACACTGGTTAGATTTTGCACATTATCAAACATAGAATTCTCTTAAGTTCTTCATCCCTTGCTCTTTCCTTGCCCTCTGATCTTTTCTCTTCAGTATTCCTCCTTTCCCTGAAATGTCAGATTATGCCTGTGTCAGTAAGGAAAGTTTCTGTTTGAGTCATTTGACCAAGTCAACAATATTTACTTGGTATCCCACTGTGTGCCCAGCATCGTTGTGGACACTATGCCCAAACTTGACTATTGCTTTGCTTATCTCTTCGCGTGTTCAGGCAATGAGTACAGAGCTGGTAGATTTTAAACTCTCTAGAATAGATTCTCACTCCTGTGTTTTATTTGATAAGTAACTCTGTCAATCTGGTCACATCTAAAGCCCAAACCAAGACTTCTTTTGTGGGTCAAAATCTCAATTTTCCTGTGATTGCTTAAGAAGGAAGATTCTGAGCCAAAATTTAGAAAAGTCCACATTATGATGTTCTAGAATTCAAAATAGTGATTTTCAAGCTCTTCAGGTAAGGGAAATGTCAAGGCCAATGGAAATACCAGCTACAGTATCATCTTTGCACAGATAATTTAATATCCAGAGCAGAAACAAACCTGAGCCTCTGAGTTGGCAATAGTTTAGTTAATGGTGTCTTGAGAGGATTGTAGAACATAGGTTCTGGCATTCACTCCCTGTTTATATTTGATATAAATTCCCTATCATAAGCAAACAGCATGTATTGATTGGTAGTAGCAATTCAACTATGTGCAAAGAAATTCAACATGGTTGGTGGAAAGGAGAACATTTTAAGGCAAGGTTGTAAGAGCCTGGGTAATTTGAAGAAAGGAAATTGGACAGATGAGGGAAAGTTTCAAGACTAGCTTATTAGAAGAGGACAGAGAAGGTATAGGGAAGGAGAGAGGAAAAGGGTGTAGAAACAAAGGGTGCCTGTGAAGCTGATGGAACAGCAGGAGGTCATAATGAAGAATCTATTGCTGCAGCAATGCCTTGGGTCCACTCCTAGTCATGACGGTTAGAGGGAGGGTCTCTTTATTGTGTATTGTGGACATTGACCCCATCGTGAAGGTGGTATCTGAAAACCGTGATTAAGGCCTGAAGAAACATCCCTTCCTCACAAGATCTAACCCAAATTTGACTGTTAGTAGAAGCAACACATTTTTATATCAAACAGAGCACCTTTCTTAATCTTTTACATAATGTTGACTCTGATTGTTTACCACTGAAGGCTCTGTGGAAACGAGAATCCCTTAATCAAAGTATGATAAAACTGCCCCAAACACAAGGCTAGAAAGTTTGGAAGAAGAACCATTTTTACCTGAAATTCCTTTTAAGTTAGCTTTGAGTGGATCGAAAAGATCAGTGACTCCCCAAGAATTTAAAATGCTTTTTAAGTTGAATTGATTTTGGATCCTAAACCTGAAAAGCAAAAACAAACCATCAACTTTCAAAATTCTCACTCAATATGCTTTCGTGCACACCACATGAAGTCCGAAGTCCCTAACTTGGAAGTCAGGCTGGCTCCACCAGATTTATTTCCAGCTTCATCTTCCATGGTGCCTTCCCATAAGCCCTAATCTGACCACACAGAGCTCTTCCCCACCTCTGTACTCTTGTTCCTGCTGTTCATTCTAAGTCTTCCCATTGACTTTGATTATCTTTTAGTTATTACCCATTTTTCAGTTGTTACCTCCTCCTCCTTTTCTTCAGCTATTTTGTGACCTTTGGTTCTTAAAGCCCCATTAACACCTTGTTTTGCTCTTATGATATATAGAACATTCTGCTGCCTATTAGCGTCATTTATGATATTGTAAACTACCTGAGAAGAGTGGCTATCCCAATTCATTTTTTAAACACTTTTTTTTTTTGAGATGGGGGTCTCCCTATGCTGCCAGGCTAGACTCGAACTTCTGGCCTCAAGTGATCCACCTGCCTTAGCTTCCCGAGTAGCTGGGACTACAGGTGTGCCCCACTGTGCCAGGCTCCAATTCATTATTATTTCTTAATAAGAATTAATATAATGAGTGCTTACATTATGCTAGATACTATAAGAGCTTTATGTGGATTATCTCATTTCATCTTCATATAACTATGTTATTATTATCCTCATTTTACAGATGGGAAAATCAAGACTTAAAGAGTTTAAGAAACTTGCCCAAGATGACATAATGAGTATGTGATGGACCTCGATTCAAATCAAGCCTGTGTGTGTGCAGAGTCCATGCTCTAATCACCTACATTTTGCTACCTCCCATCTCGTGTGGCATCTCACTTATAGTAGGTGCAGAAAAGAGGCTGTTGACTAATTGCCTTATTGACAATTAATAGAGTATTTTATTTAATAGAGTGTTTATACTGGATAAAATATATTTTCATATTTGCTGTGTGCAGTTTATGCCTTTGGAGCACAGTAGGAAAAGAATGGAACTTAAAGCCTTGGTTTTCCTAGTAAACCCTTTGAGCATAAAGAATCAGCACACCAATTTTATATTTCCCCAGGAACAAGGCATTTAAAGGTTTACTGTTGAAAAATCCTTTAAAAGAGCTGCTGATATTATTTTTCTTTGAAAATATAAAAGATCAAAGTGAAAATTAGATGGTCTTTTTCTATAGATAATACAGAACTTGTAGGAGAGTAAAAATATTGAATAAGACCATTTAATATCAAAGGTCTTCATTGCTATACAAGACAGTGTGACTCATACTTTAACCAAAAATATCATACTTTCTCATAAAGGTATATTTTGAATCTTCAGAATAGTTTCCAAAAAAGAAATATACTTTCTCCAAATATGCTGACATTTCTCAAAAAAATTTTTGGACCATCTCTTATGAAATTTTCTTAAATACTGAAAACACATCCTTTTTGAAACCTCCAGTTGCTGAAACAGTGGTTATGAGCATGAACTTGGGAATCCAATGTCTGAGTTTGAATCCTGGATCAAGTAACTACCTGCATAACTAGTAACCTCCGCGGGAAGTTACGTTACTTCTGTTTGTCTCAGTCCTCATTTGTGAAATGACCATAATTGTAATGCGTGTTTGTAGGGTTGTAAAGATTAAATGAATGAATCCTTGTAAAGTGCTTGGAACAATCCCCAGCACAGCCCATGCACTTACTGTTACCATTGTGATTTTTAAATTATTTTTCAATTATATTGAGAAAGTTAATTAAGGGCTATTTGAAACTAAATGTGATTTTTGGTGGGTGATACATTTTTTGTAAACTAAAAACAGCAGTAAAAGTTAGGTATGACTATAAAAGCTTAGAGTGATTGTCTTGTATGGCTATGAAGGCAGATTCAGAAGAAATGCTACAAAAATAACTTGATTAAAAAAATACCCTTTACCAATACCAGACAAGGATATTACAAGAAAGACAAATTACAGACCAATATACCTTATGAATATAGATGCAAAATCTTCAACAAAATATTAGCAAATTGAATCCAACACCATATAAATCTCACCATGACAAAGTGGGATTTATCCCAGGAATGCAAGGTGGCTTCAACATATGAAAACCAATTAATATACTATACCATATTGATAGAATAAAGGACAAAGGCCACACCACCATCTCAATAGATGCAGAAAAAGCATTTGACAAAGTCCAACACCCTTTCATGATTAAAAACAAACAAACAAACATCAAACATACAACAAACTTTGGATAGAAGGTAACTTCCTTAAATTGATGAAGGGCATCTACAAAATCCCCACAGCTAGTATCACACTTTACAGTAAAAGACTGAAAGGTTTCCCCCTAAGATCAGGAACAAGACAAGAATGTCCACTCTGACCCCTTCTATTTCACATGCTACTGGAGGGTGAGTAGGACAATTACATGAGAAAAAGAAATAGAAGGCATCCAGGTTAGAAAGAAAGAAGTAAATCTATCTCTGTTCACAGATGACTTGGTCCTATACATAGAAAACCCTAAAGAATCCACACACACACACAAAAAAAAAACCTATTAGAGCTAATAAATGAGTTCACTGAAGTGCAGCATACAAGTTTAAGATACAAAAATCAATTGTGTTTGTATACACTATAGAACAATCTGAAAATAAGTAAAAATTCAAAGGAGTCAAATACTTAGAATAAATTTAATAAAAGAAGTGCAAGACTTGCATATGGAAAACTACAAAACATTGTTGAAAGAAAGAAAAACTTAAAGGAAAGATATTCTGAGTTCATGGCTTAGAACACTTAATATTGTTAGAAAGTAATACTCGCCAAATTGATCTATAGATTCAACACAATCCCTGTCTAAATCCTTCCTGCCTTTTTGGCAGAAATTGACAAGCTGATCCTAAAATGTATATGAAAATGCAAGGGGCCCAGAATAGCTAAAACACTCTTGAAAAAGAAGAAAGTTGAAAGACTCACACTCCTGATTTCTAAAGTCACTACAAAGCTACAGTAATGAATACTGTGTGGAACTGGCAAACAAACATCTATGACTATAGGATAGAATTGAAAGTCCAGAAATAAACTTACACATTTATGGGCAATTGATTTTGAAAAAGATGCCAAGAAAATTCAGTGGAGGAAAGAAAAATCATTTTAACAAATGATTTTGGGACAAAGGGATAGATACACAAAAAAGAATGAAGTGGAATCCTTACCTCATATGATATACAATGATTAATTCAAAATGGATTAAAGACCTACATATAAGAGCTAAGCCTATAAAGTTCTTAGAAAATAACATAAACCTAAATTTTTGTGACCCTAACTAGACAATGGTGTCTATTCAAAAGAATATGGCATCAAAAGCACAAGAAACAAAAGGAAACATAGATTAATTGAGCTTCATCCAAATTAACAACTTTTGTGCTTCAAAGGACAGCATTGAGAAGTGAAAAGAAAAACCACAGAATGACAGAAAATATTTACAAATCGTAAATCTGTTAAGGTACTAGTATCCAGAATAAAGAACTATTACAACTCAATAATAAAAAGACAACAAATTTAAATATGGGTAAATCATCTGAAATAGACATTTCTACAAAAAAGACATTTCTCCAAGTACGTGAAAAGATGCTCTACCTCATTAGTCATTAGGGAAATGCAAATGAAGTGCACAATGAGATACTACTTCACACCAACTAGAATGACTAAAATAAAAAGATGGTCATTAAGAAGTGTTGACAAGGATGTGGAGAAACTGGATTCCACACACATTGCTGGTAGGAATGTAAAATGGTGCAGTGACTTGGAAAACAGTCTGGTAGTTCTTCAAAAGGTAAAATGGAGGGTTACCACATGACCTAGTAATTGCATTCTCAGGTGTATATCCAAGATAATTGAAAATATATATACACAAAAAAAAATGTGCACTTGATTGTTTCTAGTTGCCAACAAGTTAAAACAAGTCAAAATGTGTCTAGGCACCCAAATATCTATAAATTGATGAATAGGTAAACAAAATGTAGTATATCAATACAATGGAATATTATTCAGTCATAAAAAGGAAGACAGTATTGATTCATGCTACTATGAACCTTGAAAATATTATGCAAAGAAGCCAGACACAAAAGGCCACATATAGTATAATTTCACTTACATGAAATTCTGGAATAGGCAAATCTATTGAGAGCAAGTAGATCAGAAGTTGCTGGGAGGTGTGGAGGGGAGTTGGGAGTGACTGCTAATGGATATGGGGTTTCTTTTTGAGGTGATGAAAAGGTTCTGGAATTAGTAGTGATGGTTGCACAACTTTGTGAATATACTAAAAACCTCTGAATTGTGTACTTTAAAAGGGTGAATTTTATAATATGTGAATTATATCTTGATTTTTTAAAAAAGAAACACCCCTAGAAAAGCATAAACCACACACCACAATAATCAGCAGCTCCTGGGAGGAAGGGCAAAACTCATTTTGAGTATGTGGGATCTGGTGGATTTTAAGAAGATATATATTATGTCTAATATCAAAACACTGTTCAGCCTTCTATGTTGACCTAATAATCAGATGTTTTATTCATTACATACATATTTGACATTATTAGTCTTTCTTGTGGGACATCACATGATTGTGGTTATAAATAACCCTTAACACATTCTTGGTTTTCTTGATTATTTCTTTAGTATGCTAAGCATCCCTCATGAAGATTAACAGTCCCTATGCACTTTTTTATTTATTTATACACAAAAGGTTACTTTGGAAGCTAGACACCATAATTCATCCAGAATCTACCAGTGCACTGCTTGGTGATGTGTAACCTGAAAGCACATCTCATAGTCACACAATTTTGCATTGCTACCCACAGTGTACAAAATTTTTTGCTCTTGTTAAACAAAAAATGCCTGCTGACTGTAGAGCAGGTCATGCTAAAAGAAGAATGAGTGATTTGAGAGAATGAGAGGTAAATTCCTGCCTAAAAGCTGACTTTGTGTCTTTCATGATCCAAAGCTTATACCTAAATCTAGACCTAAGACAGTTTTTACTTTTTCTGTTTTGTTCCCCAAAGGATTTAAAGCTAGCTTAAAAACAAACAAACAAACAAAAACTTGGTTAGTTTTACTTGTGAAATAACTTAATTTTCCAAAAAACCTCTATCCTTCTTGGACAGCAGTCTTGGTAGTCTTAAGGAGATTTTAAAAAAAAATTATCAGAATGAGGTTAAGTGCTAACTAATAGTTGTGTTACTAAGATTTCTGCCTTGCCTTGCCTTCCCCGCCTGCCAGCGTTTTTCAGGATCACTGCTTGAGGGTTTGAGACTTCTAAAAGCAGAATCAGGACAGTGGAGAGTTCTCAGTGGAGCTGGGCATTTCCCTGGGGTCTCTTCCAGGGAAGAGCTGCTCCAAGATGAGGCCCACCATCTGTCTCTTAAACCCAAAAAGGTTGTGGCAAATTCCCGCAGCAGCCTCCTTTTTCTCTCTACTTTTGACATGGAACGCTGCTCTTCCTTCCCTTGCCAAGTTTCTCTCAAATATAATAGGAAGATTAGGGTTGCTTCTGCTCCCTCCCTGAGAGATCTGTTGAAATATTCAGTCTTTGTGTTTTGGTTTGGGTTCCAAATATTTCGTTTTGAGAGATACACTTTACCTTAGAGTTAAGTGCACCTTTTGCCCTGGGCTATGCCAGATCTCACTTTAGACCTTGGCCCTTAACTTGCTGGGTCTCTCTTTGTATGTTTTCCTTCTAGTGCATAGATTTATTTTTAACTCCTTGAGGGAGTACTGCCGAGGACTTTGCCTTTGCCTACTGGAAGTCCAGGCAGTGGAGAGAGGCCAAGGCAGCTAGTGGCTACTGGACAACATTCCTTGCTTAATGCTGGTCAAAAAATGGTTATAAATGTACTCTGATTTCAAATATATCACAGAAGCTCATCATTTAAAGAAGCCCTAGGAGGAATCTTTTTGTAAAGTTATAAGTTTTGCTAATATATTTTGTTTTGAAAAAGCAAAATAGAATGCTGCCACTTCACTTTTTGATTTGTATTTGTACCTATTGGGTCTTCTTAAAGGAGAGTTCACCTCCATTTAGAAAGAATGAGAACCTTCTGCATAGAGACTTAAAGTGTCATATTTTTATGTCTTAATTTGGCATCTGATCAGAATTTTATCTGTACTTGCTCAGTTACATAAGTCATCTTATCTCTTTGGTTTTGGAAAAATGGCAGTTGTATACTCTTACGATGGGATAAGATTTGGGGAACGTTCCTACAAGGGAACCATGAGCATTTCCTCTCCAAAAACTGGTTGTGGCCTAGGGCTGGATCAGGGGTCCTCGGGGGGCTCCAGTCCAGCCCAGTGAAGGCAGAATATCTTGTCCTGGGAAGACTCTGGGAAGTTAGTTCATTTCAGTCTGTGCTGTGAGCTAGCCAGCGGTGGCTCTGAAATGGACTCAAACTCTAGGGTCACTTCCTCTTGGCCTAACTTCTGGGGGTACACATTAAACAAGTCATCCCAGTGGCTAAGCACAGACCCTAGAGGCAGACCATCTGTGTGCAAATCTACGCTCTTCTGACTGCTGGCTGCACAGCACCTGTGAGGGGGACTCAGCTGCTCACCTGGGCAGGAACACATCCATCCTGGCTCTCCTCAGGCTGGTGGTCCAGAGGTGGATGGTGCTGGCTGTGAGGTGTGGCTCAGTGTGGCTCAGGGGGATGTCTTTGTCACGGGGCACCACCAGGAACAGACTCACTGCACTTCCCAGGTAAGGCAGCTCCAGCACCCCCACCTGATGTCCTGCGGTGTCTTGGAACTGACCTGAGGGTACAGTGGATCAGAGGTCAGCTCTGTCCCACGAGCCAGGAGAACAAACCAGTGCCAGACCCTGAGAGAGGCTGGCTCAGAGGACTGGAAACAATAAAACGGAGCATCCACCCCACCCTCAGGAGGCAGTTTCAGGCCAAAGACTGTTGGGTGATATGGTCGTTTTATAAAAATCCTAGACCTAGAGTCTTTAAGATACCCTCACAGGACCAGAGCCAAAGGCTCTGTAGGGCTGGGTATGGGGGGATGATGGCACATGCAGAACCACATAGAGTAGTGCCACCTTATCCTTGGCAGATATGCTCCAAGAACCGCAGTAGAGGCCTGAACCTGTGGATGGTAATGAGCCCTGCATATACTACGTCTTCTCGATCTGATAACCGAGATGGCTACTAAGTGACTAATCAGCGTACTGTAGACAGATGCTGGACAAAGGGATGATTCCTATCTCAGGTGGAACAGAGAAGGACATCAGGAGATTTCACCAGACTATTCAGAAGAGTGTGCAATTTAAAACTTGAGAATTATTTGTGAAATTTTTCATTTAATATTTTCTGATGCGGATAACTGAAACTTCAAAAAGCAAAATCATGGATAAGGGTACAGGGTACTACTGTACCCGGCCTTAAAGGAACAGCCAATTCAATCCGGGCCTATTGTGCCTGCCAGGGTGGCAGTTTGGTCCAAATTCTACTAGTGCAGAAGGAAATGTCAAGCATGAAACTGAGTTTCTCTTCCACATCTGTGTCTTTTCACTGTCCTGTCAGAGCACACTGTCCAACACTCCTCTCTAAAGTCTCCGGGCACCCTAGTCTTTCCTTCCGCCATGTGCGCCCAGTCCAGCAGATGGACCCTGCAGAAACACATCCCGATCCCTTAGGAGCAGGGACCTGGTCTCCTCTCTCCTGCCCTCCGGCCCGGGCTTCCTCTCCCTTTAGACAAACCAGCAGGGGCAGAGCTCACCGTAGTTGACCTCGGCCATTTGGTGCATCATGGGGACCTGAAGGACGAGGCCCTGGGCACAGGTGAAAGGCAGGATCTGTGTTTCTGTGGAGGAGAATCTCTTCCGCCAAGTGCCTTGGAAGGACATGGTGCTCACAAGCACAAGCTGAGCAAATGCTGCACCAACTTGCTCCCACGGCCAGCCACCAGGGCCCTCACTGGGGCCCTCACCTGCAAGCAGGAAAGCAAGGGGGCCGTGGGTTAAATGTGCACTGAAACTGAACCGAACCCAGTGCATGTGTGGACAAGGAGTTAAATGCTAAAGTTAAATGCAGAGTTAAAACGTGAAAATGAAGGTCTTTTTGCTTAAGGTGGTTTCTCTTCATCTTACAATATCTTTTCAATTTACTTAAGAATATTTAATTCCCTGTCTCAGCTCCTTGTGCTGTCAAGGACCCAAGGCACCAGGAGCTGCTCTCAACTTTTGGGGACTATTGAGTGATATGGTCATTTTATAAAAATCCTAGACCTAGATAGAGTCTTTAAGATACCCTCACAGGGCCAGAGTCAGAGGCTCTGTAGGGCTGGATATGAGGGTGACAATGATACCCCCTGCTGGGGGATAAGGGTGTGGAGAGGGAAATGGAAGTGAGAACTCAGAAGTCCTGACACCTGCATGACCACTCAGGGGAGGTGGGGGCAGTGAGGCATCTCTGGAGTTGAGTTGGTGGCATATTTATTAAAATCTGTTAATTGCAAATCAATATGTGTTTATAACTAGCTGTTGCTGAAGACCCTGCTTTTTATTCTTTTCTGAACAGGTTGGGATGCTGCTACTGGTTCTGTTTGGGGCCATTTCCTAGGAATTATTAGACATTCCCTCCCCAGGCAGACCCTTGGAAGGAGTATGTGCTGTGATGGGAGATCCTGCACAATGTCGCCCCCAGTCCCCACCCTGCCCTGCTGCTGAGCTGAATCTCTCACTGAGCCTTTGCTTTAGACAACAATATTCAAGGTATGGTCTTTGGAGGGCTGCAGTTAAAATTTCATGCAGTGCCAGAAAGAGGAGAAGGCAGACCACCCCTAAGGGGATAGTTTTTGTCCCAGCTGTTTATTTGTTTAATAAGCACACACTTTATGCTAGGCTCTGTTCTAAGTGCTTTAGCAAATCCTCACCGACTCCTCCTAACAGTTCTATTGTTATTCCCTATTTCACAGGTGAGGGAACTGAGGCTCAGAGAAGTTGGGCAAGGTCACATACTTATGAGGGGGTGAAGCCACCATCCACCCAGTTAGCCAATGCAATGTGGATTGCATTGAAATAGAACCCCAGCAGCTCCATGGAAAGCTTGGATTTGAACCCAAGCAGCCTGGCTCTGGACTCTGTGCTCTGAGCAACTGAGCCAACTGCCCCTTTTTCTTAGAGGACAATCAGCCTGCATTGGGAGCTGCTTCTCTGGCCTTATGCCCTGGCAGCACAAGGATCTGAGCAGGGAATTAAGCATATTTAAGTAAATTGAAAAGACATGGTAAAATATGAGAGCAAGAGAGAGAACTTTATCACAAATGATGTTAATTTTTGCATTTAATTCTGCCATCCTTGTCCATACACTCACCGTTTTCCATTCAGTCACAGTATACATATCACTTCCTATTCTGCTTTTTTTTTTTTTTCTTTTTTTTGAGGCGAACTCTCGCTCTGTTCCCAAGCTGGAGTGCAGTGACACAGTCTTGGCTCACTGCCACCTCTGCCTCCCGGGTTCAAGTGATTCTCCTGCCTCAGCCTCCCCGAGTAGCTGGGATTACAGGAACATGACACCATGCCCGGCTAATTTTTTGTTTTTTTAGTAGAGATGGAGTTTCACCATGTTGGCCAGGCTGGTCTCGAACTCCTGACCTCGTGATCTGCCTGCCTTGGCCTCCCAATCCTATTCTGCTTTTTAATCAACACTGGGTCTTGAATGTTCTCCACATTGCTGTGAAACTTTTGAAATGATCAAGGATGCTGGAGCCAGACTACCTGGGTTAGAATTCTGGCCTGTGGACCCTGGGCAGGAGGCTGAGCTTTCTGTGCCTCAGTTTCTCCAATTATAGAATGGGGAGAGTAATAGCGCCTACCCCTTAGGATTATTGTGAGGGTGAACTGAGATAATCAACTTGGAGCAGTGCTAACTAAATGAACTAAACACTCGGTAAGCGTTCATTATTTTAATTATCTTTTGTAATAATTACAACTGCATAACATGCAGGTGCTGTGCTACACTGATTCACCCCTCATTGCAGGGCAGCGAGGCTGTTTGTAAGTCTCTTTATTCAATAACGCTGAGCTAAACATCTTATTGTGTGTAACTTTTTCTTAAATTATTTCCTTAATCTACATTCCCAGGAAACCCTTTTTTTGGCTCCTGCTGCATTTTGCTGTCACAGGTAGTTTATTATAGATGACAGCAGAGCTCAGTGGGCGAACAGTTGCATGGGACAAAGCCTGTGGGGTCCTCTGAGTTGGGAGGCTCTGAAGAGCACACTTCTTTGTTCTTGTGTGTTCTTGTGGCTCACGTGTGTGTATATGTGTGCCCATGTGTATATTTGTGTGGGGGAGGGTCAGAGCAGGAAAAGTGGCAGAAAGGGACTCAGTGTCCCCTTGTCATTCAAGGGTAGGATCTCCTAAGAGGACAAACTTCTACTGTAATTGAAGATGGCCTGAGCACCATGGCCTCTGACAAGTGATGGGTGAGACTCTTTCTCTGCAGCCCTCTGACTTAGCCTTATTGAAATGGACAGTTTTCTTTTACCTGCAGTCTGTCTGGAAGCCCCTTCGCTAGTCTGGATGGCGGTGCTGTTGGGCTCACCGAGGTCGGCTGGTTCCAGGCTGCTGTTGGCCCACCAGGAGACCTGCTCCACAAAGCAGGGGGACAGCGGTGTTCCCACTTGCACAAAAAGGCTGCAGGCCAGCTCCATCTCGGCGCCTTGGCTGGAGGTGGGTATTGTGGCATAAACAGCATGCAAGAAATCTTTCACCCTTTGGTCTGTGAAAAACAAGTTGGGATAAGTTGACAATGGTGAGTGTGAGTAAGGAGTTAGCACAACCTCCAGCGCACATTGTATTGAGATGGAACCCCAGCAACTCCACCCTTGCTCATAAAATTCATCTACCACACAAAGCCAGTTTGAAAAAGTCATAGCTAATGTGCTCAGGAATCAGCCTGGATCCACCAATTAAAAGTTGGGAAGAAACCATGCTAGAATCTGAAAGAAATCAGGCTGCAATGAAGTCAAATAGAAAAATACTACCAACATCCTGTAGATGAATAGAGGTTGTTCTTCCTTAATTTCCTGCCTTAGGAAGGTTGATGTGTGCTGGAGTAGATTTTCTAGGGCTGGGAAAACAGCAGGTCCACCATGCAGGGTGATGGGGTTTCAAACACAACATCAGGAGATTTATGTGCAGCGTCACAGTGACAATGATGGTAGGTGGCCAGGATGTTGTACTGTCAATATGTCTTGTTCAGGGCTTTAAATCCATTCCCACAACTGCGTGTCATGAGCCTGAGTAACATTTGGATTCAGCCTTGTGTAGAACTATGCTTTCAATTTGAGAAATACAGAGGAAAGGTAAGAACTCCTCCCATCCCCCCTTTCCCTAAGACCCAGCAGACAGCTTGTGTTTTTAATGTCAGTGAGAGGCTGCAAGAATGTCAAGGAAATAATAAGCATTTGAGAGAGTCGATAGCTTCCACCTTCATGGATGGCAGCTGGACTTCTATTTATTTACTGTTTATACAGGAGATTGCTTCCTTCTCTCCATGATCAATAGTGGATTTTGTTTTCATGTTATTATTCACAAGCTGCAGCTTCCGTCCTCCCCCAGGCATCCCTTAGGCTGGAACGAGGGCTCTTGCCCGCTGGTGAGTCCAGACACAGTTGCATACCCCAAGCTTCACATTCCTGACACATGCAAGCTGAGTGTTTCCAGAAGTGAAGCCCCCTTGCTTAGGCTACTTCTACTCCCTTTTAGGCACAGCCCTGCAGTTATCTACAAACCCTCCCTGTGAGACAAAATGCTGGGTATCTTTTCCTCCACTACCTGGCTCCAGCTGGTTTTCACTGGGCTGAAACTCTCACTCAGATGGGGTCTGTCCCCTCTGACACCCTTCATGTTGCAGAAGCCAAGCCAGGAGGCAGCAGCAGACCCCCGAGTTTCCTGGCTAATGTTCTCTGGAGGCACAGGAACCCAGAGTCTACCCTTGCCAGGGCCCCTAGCCACGAGGCTGCAGAGGACATTAGTAGGCAGACATCACTTGTCCACAATATGTTCACTACCAAAGCTGCTTCTGAGAATCCACAATTGCAAAAGATTGACTCAGAATCTTTATCTCATGAATCAGCCTAACTTAAGTGCTTGTATTTGAGTGTAGTAAGAAAAAAAATGGATAAAAACATACTTATAATCAGATTTTACTCTATCGAGGAAGGTCACATGTATTTCTAAGATCACATTCCTAGGAATATTGACTGTCTGCAGAGAAGAACTGAAACACTTCCCTGGTCCATAGTGTGATGTGACCTGAGGAATGGTCACAGAACTCTCCTCTCCATCTTTCCACCCTCTCTGGGCCAGGGGACCACATTCTTTTAGTCAGAAATATTACAATAGCAGAGTAAGTTGACTTGAAGTGAATTTTTGTGTGAAATCTTTTCCCTGCCCTAGCCTAGTTTGTCCATGCATATTTGCACACAGGAAGAACATTTTTAGACCCACCAGAATATGCAATGACAGGGTGAAAAATGCTGGAGGTTAACTGTGTTTATAGACATTGTGCTAAACACTCAACACTCCTGATCACACTGAATGCTTTTGACAGTCCTGTGAATTGAGGGCTATTATTATCCCTATTTTATAGATGAGAGAGCAGAGGCCCAGACAGATTAATAAAGGTGCTCAGTGTCACCCAGGTATAGATGGTGGGGCCTTACTGCCCTGCCCACCCACAGGGTGAGGAATGGGTGGGCTGGGACGACCCTGCCTAGGACAGCTTCATTCCACTTGGAATGAACGTGAGGCCACAGAGCTCATAGCCTCTTTTTTTTTTTTTTTTTTTTTTTTCCTGTCTTTGCTGAATTCCTAGCTCCTAGTCTAGGAAGGAAAAAGTATGTGCGTGAGTGTCTGTTTTAGCTGGAGCTGGTAGATTGGTTCTGAGGTCAAGCATTGAGCTGAGGCACTGAGCGTAGGCAGAGGTGAAGCTGATCTGGCATTCGAAAGACTCATGCTGCTGCCGGCAGAGCTGCTCTAAAATACATAATCCATAGAAATAAGCTAGCAGATCTGGCACTGGCTAGAAGTCACAGATTTATAAAAGCAGGTTGGTCAAAAGCATGGGCTCTGAAGCCAGGCAGCCTGGGCTTGAGTCCCAACTCTGCCGCTTATTGACTCTGTGACCTTCAGCACGTTGCTTCAACTCTCCGTGCCTATTTGCCCATCTCTAAAATTGGGATGATAATAAAATTATCCTCAACAGAGCTGTTGTGACAATTAATTCAATTAATGTTTGTAAGTGCCTCCAGCGCTGCCTGGCACCTGGGAAAGCACGATGCTAGGGCGTGTCAAATGAAACTGAAACATTGCCACGAAACCTGTTAGGTTAAAAGGAAACCTTAAAATTCAAGGGTCACCACCATTCCAAAGTCTGAATGCCTTCTGTCACAGACCTGTCCAGTGATCACTATTCCCTACTTGCACGCCATAGGGAGCTGAGCTCCCTATCTCCCAGATAGCCTGAGTAGCAGAGTGAGCTGGAGAGAGTGAGTGTGAGTGTGAGCAGGAGGGTGAGTTGGAGAGAGTGAGTGTGAGCAGCAGGGTGAGCTGGAGATAGTGTGAGCAGGAGGGTGAGCTGGAGAGTGAGTGTGAGTGTGAGCAATAGGGTGAGCTGGAGAGTGAGTGTGAGTGTGAGCAGGAGGGTGAGCTGGAGAGAGTGAGTGTCAGTGTGAGCAGGAGGGTGAGCTGGAGAGTGAGTGTGAGTGGGAGCAGGAGGGTGAGCTGGAGAGAGTGTGAGTGTGAGCAGGAGGGTGAACTGGAGAGTGTGAGTGTGAGAAGGGTGAGCTGGAGAATGAGTGTGAGTATGAGCAGGAGGGTGAGCTGGAGAGAGTGAGTGTGAGTGTGAGCAGGAGGGTGAGCTGGAGAGTGAGTGTGAGTGAACAGGAAGGTGAGCTGGAGAGAGTGAGTGTGAGTATGAGCAGGAGGGTGAGCTG
>NW_020257808.1:0-8067 GCF_003255815.1 Theropithecus gelada
AAAGGAGCGAGTGATGCCTTTGTTCTGAATTTTTTTTTTTTTTTTTTTGAGACGGAGTCTTGCTCGGTAGCCCGGGCTGGAGTGCAGTGGCCCGATCTCAGCTCACTGCAAGCTCCGCCTCCCGGGTTTACGCCATTCTCCTGCCTCAGCCTCCCAAGTAGCTGGGACTACAGGCGCCCGCCACCTCGCCCGGCTAGTTTTTTGTATTTTTAGTAGAGACGGGGTTTCACGGTGTTAGCCAGGATGGTCTCGATCTCCTGACCTCGTGATCCGCCCGTCTCGGCCTCCCAAAGTGCTGGGATTACAGGCTTGAGCCACCGCGCCCGGCCTTTTTTTTTTTTTTTAAGACAGAGTCTGACTCTTGTTGCCCAGGCTGGAGTGCAATGGCACAGTCTCGGCTCACTGCAACCTCCACCTCCCGGGTTCATGCCATTCTCCTGCCTCAGCCTCCCGAGTCGCTGGGACTACAGGCACCTACCACCACACCCGGCTAATTTTTTTATATTTTTAGTAGAGACGGGGTTTCCCCATGTTGGCCAGGCTGGTCTCGAAGTCCTGACCTCAGGTGATCCGCCCACCTTGGCCTCCCAAAGTGCTGGAATGACAGGCATGAGACACGGTGCCCGTCCTGTTCTGAATTATTTAAAGGGGTTCAAGTCATTAGAATCCTTCTGTAGATTCTCTGGTACTACAGATGGCAAATGGGGGAAGGAGGTACAGGGTGAAATAAAATAAATGAAAGAACTTTTTTTAAAAACACAGGAAGCAAACGCAGAGACCAAGTGCGCGGTTTCTGGTTTTCTTTGTTTTGTTGTTTTTTCCTCTTCTGCAGCTGCATAGAATTTTAGCCAAATTAGACAGGCTTTGTTATCCATAATTTGGAATTCTCACTGAGATTTGACTACGTCAGGTACAGTTGGTCAAATCTGATGGGAGAAAGACCAGAACAAACAACAACAAAAAACCCAACAATATGATCGCAGAAGGGTCTAATGGGGGAAATTAAGACCAGCTGATGGTTAAACGTGAGCCAAGACAAACCCCAATTTGGCTGCTTACCTAGGGATGGGTCTCAGGCTGAAGATGGCTCTCTACCATCCTAGAGGCAGGAAAAAACTTGAGCTCGCCTTCCCTGCTGGGATCGAGGTCAAACTGCATAAAGCAGTGACCTCCCTTACATCATCATGGAAGCAGGAAATCTTGCCTTCCTTGTTGGAAGCAAGAAAAACTGCAAAAAGAAGGGAGTTGTACAGCAAATAAACTTTAGATCTTAACCAAATTTTGGAAGATCAGGGATTCTCTGGAGAGGATGCTCCCGGACCTCAGCAAATTGTCCTACTGGTTTGAGCCATAAAGTTAGCTCACGCTGGTACCAAGCACTGATAGGAGGTTTGTCCAAATCAGGGGCACTCCACTCAGAATCCTCCGTGGTTACCAAAATGTGAACCCCGAATATTTGAGACAGTCTCGGTTAATTTAGAAAGTTTGTTTTGCAAAGGTTGAGGACGCATGTTCGTGACACGGCCTCAGGGGGTCCTGACAACATGTCCCCAAGGTGGTCAGAGCACAGTTTCGTTTTATACATTTTAGGGAGACACAAGACATCAATGAACATACATAAGATGAACATTGCTTTGGTTCAGAAAGGCAGGACAACTGGAAGCAGGGAGGGGACCCCCAGGTCATAAGTAGATCAGATACGCATCTATGCATCTATCTCAGTGAGCAGACGGGTGACTTTGGGTACAATGGGAGGCAGGATTGCCCTCAGCAGTTCCCAGCTGACTCTTCCTTTTAGCTTAGTGATTTGGGGGCCCTAAGATTTATTTTCCTTTCACAAGCTCATGCCTGGGCAGAGGAGTGGGAGAGAGAGCTTGGGGGCCAGGCCGGCCTCCTGAGAGAGTGCCACAGTGGTGGGCCTGAAGGAGTCCAGGGAGCAGGATTCCAGATTGGGGAAACAGCAAGCTCAGTGGCCAGAGGCTGGAGGATGCCTGCAGCCAGCCTGGGCAGAGAGCTTAAGGGCAGCACATCAGAGAGAAAAGTGGCCCAATGACACTTGTTAAAGCACCGTCAGGCACACGTCATTCAGGACCATCGCCAGAGGTATAGAGACCACTGGAAGGGGATTTAGCAGCCGGGGAGAGAGACTGGACTGAACCCCAAATACAGCCTGGGTCAGCAGGGTGGGGGCAGGGATGTTAATGTACTAAGGGAAATCCTCAGGCGTGAAGAGGATTCTGGCTAAACCAACCTAACAAGATTCGTGCTGAGGACGGGCCAGGGTGACCAACATCACCTGCCAGGCGGTGGAGGGTGAGAAACCTGACCAGATATGATTGAAACCGCCTTTGCAAAACTATGACTGAAGCAGTGAAGGAGATCTACCCTAACCAACTCCATCTTGCTTCTAACCTTTAAGCTGTCCTTGTTCCTCCGTGGGCATAGGCTGAACTAACTTTGGGAGGAGCTTAGTTTACAGTTTAAAACAAAGACGATAACAGCCCTTTTCCCCAAACAAACCTCCTTCTTCCCTGGGGACTAGTCTGCCTTTATAGGACGAACAAATTAGCCACCAGAGAGATTACGGTTTAGGAGTCAGGCAGCTGGAGGCTACAAGATTCTGACCCTCCCTAAACTGCTATCAGTGCTTGAGATATTTTGCAGACCCTGCACTTGATGGATCAGCTGGCCCCACCCAGATCCATAAACTGGCTCATCTCATTTGTGGCCCCCACCCAGGAACTGACTTAGCACAAGAAGACAACTTCAACTTCCCATGATTTCATCTCCGACCCAACCAATCGGCATTCTCAACTCACTGGCCTTCCGCCACTCACCAAATTATCCTCCAAAACTCTGCTCCCTGAACTCTGTTCAGGGAGACTGATTTGAGTAATAATAAAACTCCGGTCTCTCATAAGGCCGGCTCTGCGTGAATTACTCTTTCTCTATTGCAGTTCCCCTGTCTTGATAAATCAGCTCTGTGCAGGCAGTGGGCAAAGTGAACCCACTGGGTGGTTACATAAAGAGTGATCAGGTATTGAGGGTGGCAGGTCCTTGCTAAAACTGGATTTTACAAGGAAGTGCACAGATGGGCTTCGGAGAAGGTTCAGGAGCTGCCGTCTGCCCAAGCACAGGAGCTTTCAGTGCCACACAGCAGCCACCTCACACCTGCCATGGTTCTTGTGGGCAATGGATGCCTCTCTCATCCGCTCAAGACTGTGCCCCCAAGCCGGGCGCGGTGGCTCACGCCTGTAATCCCAGCACTTTGGGAGGCCCAGGCAGGCGGATCACAAGGCCAGGAGATCGAGACCATCCTGGCTAACACGGTGAAACCCTGTCTCTACTAAAATACAAAAAAAAAAAAAATTAGCTGGGCGTGGTGGCGGGCGCCTGTAGTCCCAGCTACTCAGGAGGCTGAGGAGTGAACCTGGAGCTTGTCGTGAGCCGAGATTGGGCCCTGCACTCCAGTCTGGGCAACAGAGTGAGACTCTGTCCCCAAAAAAAAAAAAACAAAAAAAAACAAAAAAAAAGGCTGCGTCCCCCTTTCTGGGAACCTCCTGCCTTCCTCTCCCTCCAGTGGGTTCCACAAGAACCTCCCAGTCGGTGCCTGCCGCCCCCTTGGCCAGGTCATGTATCTGCCCAGCTGGGACCAGCGGAGCCCTTTCAGAGGTGGGACCAACCACAGGGCCTCAAGGTGGTTACTGAAGGGATGAGGATGGAGCAGGCCCACAAGGGTGGGGAAGGAGAAGACTACCCCGGGGGCCTAAGGTGGATCCCCACGTCTCATGAACTGCTGCAGAATCCCTCCACTCGGGCCTCGTGTTCCCGCTGAAGCAGCGCGACTCCCTACACTCCCCACGCCGAGGCTTCTTCCATCCCTTGTCCAAGGTGCAGAACGACAAGACCCACGCCCCTCATTTCAAGGCCCTCTCCTGACTGTGGGCGTTAGTCCCAAATTAGCAATGCCCCAGGCGTCCAGAGCCACTTCCCGAACCCCAGCAGGCTGCCTCCAATTGGGGCTCTGTCAATGCAGAAAAAGAGCTCACATCTCCAAAAGGCAGGATGGCCTGCAGAGCTTGGCTTTGAACAAACATAGCTGGCAGCACACGCATCCCCTCCTCCAGGCCGGGAGGTCAGGGCTGGGCCGAGGCAGCTGTCACGTGGGCACACACCTGAGCGGCCTCCGGAGCCCGGGGGGAAGGTGCCACCCTTTGCGTAACACTACAACCCTAAGCAGCCTCTTCTCGGGAAGAATGGGCCGGTCCTGGGGTAGTTCCCAGCTTCCAGTTGAAAGAGAAGAAAGGGCCTTTGATGGTTTCCTTTTAAACTCCAATTCACAGCGCCGACCAGCTGTGATGGCTCCAATTACAGGTTCAAAGATTTCTGGGCCACCGAGCAGCTTTCTGTTCCGGCTCCAGATGGACGCGCCGGCAGCGCACCCCCGCCCCCAGCCCCGCGCCCCCGCCCCCAGCCCCGCCACGCACAGGCGCAGACACCGCGCTGGAAAGGAACATCAAGGGCTCGCTGGCAGAGACCGGCCCCGCCTGCTCCCCACAAGGTCAGCAGCAGCCTCAAGCCCAGCCCCTTCCCACCCCGTCTCCGGGAGTCCCTTCCAACTTTGCTCCCACATGGCCTCTTGTCTTGGAGCTTTCACGTTTCCTCGGGAAAATGCCAGCTCCCCACACACGCCTGGGCCTCCGCGAAAGTCGAGTCCCGAACCCTCACCCTGGTCCCCAGAGGCTCTTCCAGAGCTCTGTCCACCTTCCCACGGGCTGCAGGGGCAGTGACCAGGGAAAGCGCTCCCCATCAGGAGACCAGGTCCTGCTCCTCCTGAGGTCAGGTGTCCCGAGGGGCAATCTGAGCTTGTGGGGGAACCCAGCGTCAAGGCGCTGCCCCCGGGAACCACCCTAGGAGGAGCCACCCTGAGGGGCTGTCCCGGGGAGACCTGCAGTGGAAACTGTGCAGGGCAGGGGCTATGGAGAGGTAGGTACACCCTGGCAGGGCCCAATTACTACCACAACCTCGGGGCCCTCAGCCACACAGAATGAAATCCCCGCCGAAGCCCCTGTGCGGCTCCCTCTTACACTGATGAGAAAAGAGGTAGCTCAGAGCAGGCCAAGAGATATCTGTGGGGCCTCAGTAATCCCGCACTTCCGCAAAAACGGCTGGGGACAATTGTTTCAGGACGCTTTGTTCCAGACCAGCTGCCTCACCATTATCTTCATGTTCTTGGAATTTGTGACACACAGAACAATGTAGGCCGGGTGTGATGGCTCACACCTGTAAATCCCAGCTACTCAGGAGGCTGAGGCACAGGAATCACTTGAGCCCAGGAGGCGGAGGGTACAGTGAGCACGCCAGCCTGGGCAACAGAGCAAGACTCTGTCTCAAAAAGAAAGAACAATGTATAGCCAGTGTTATCTGTTTTGTTTTTGTTTTTGTTTTTGAGACAGAGTCTCGCTCTGGTACCCAGGCTGGAGTGCAGTGGTACACTCTCGGCTCACTGCAACCTCCACTTCCCAGATTCAAGCAATTCTCCTGCCTCAACCTCCCAAGTAGCTGAGATTACAGGCACCCGCCACCTCGCCTGGCTAATTTTTGTATTTTTGGTAGAGACAGGGTTTCGCCATGTTGGCCCCACTGGTCTCAAACTCCTGACCTCAAGTCTGATCTGCCCTGATCTGCCCGCCTTGGCCTCCCAAAGTGCTGGGATTACAGGCATGAGCCACCGCACCCCGCCACCTCTTTTCCTTTGAAAAACAACTGTAACTGTTGCCAATCAGGGTGTATATTCAGGGCAACTTGAATCTCTGCTCCCAGGTTGCAATCCTCAAGCTTGGCCCAAATAAACCCTCTGCTTATGTTAATTTTGCCTCAGCTTCTTTCTTCTAGGTCAACATTCAGAGACGCGTTTGTCATTTCCATTTGACCATTAAACAAACTGGAGACTGTAGAGGCCAAGGGAAAACTTGCCCTCTGCCCTCTGGAGATTCCCAGAAAATCAACGGACGAAAGCCAGGTTAGTAAGAGAAAAGGCATACAGATTTATTCACGCACCAGGGAGAACCAGGGTGATGACCCCTACCTCCCAATGGGGTTCGGAAGCTTACATACCATCCTGAGGGTACAGAAAGAACAGGGGCTCAAAGCATGGCCATAAACAGTTTATGGTGGAAAATCAGGTGACAGTGGCAAGACCGGTTATGGGAGGGAGAGGAGAGGAGGCCTGGCTAGCTAAGGTGGCCTTGTGCTACAGATAAACCTCACAGGTAGCAGCCCTGAGAGAATAGATGGTGAATGTTCCCTTTAAAAGCGTCAGACTCTGTTACTCTTCCCAGATCAGGCAAGGGAAGGCCTCAGAGAAGGCCTGGCCGCATCAATGCAGATTCTCTCCACAAATGCAAATCTCCCCCACAAAAGACAGCTTTTCGGCTATTCTTCTGTAACTGTCTTGAACCATGTCAAAAAAAAAAAAATATATATATATATATATATATTTTTTTTTTTTTTTTAGTAGAGACGGGGTTTCACCGTGTTAGCCAGGATGGTCTCGATCTCCTGACCTTGTGATCCACCCACCTCGGCCTCCCAAAGTGCTGGGATTACAGGCGTGAACCACCGCGCCCGGCCCTAGGAAATATTTTTGTTGTTTGTTTGTTTGTTTTGAGGCAGAGTCTCACTCTGTCAGCCAGGCTGGAGTGCAGTGGCGCAATCTCAGCTCACTGCAACCTCCGCCTCCTGGGTTCAAGCGATTCTCCCGCCTCAGCCTCCCAAGTGGCTGGGATTACAGGCATGCACCACCATGCCCAGCTAAATTTTGTATTTTTAGTAGAGATGGGGTCTTGCCATGTTGGCCAGGCTGGTCTCAAACTCCTGACCTCAGGTGATCCGCCCACCTTGGCCTCATGAAGTGCTGGGATTACAGGTGTGAGCCACCATGCCCAGCCATGGAAATACATTTTGGGGCGAAATATTTTGGTTTCCTTCCGTCCCCACTTTGAGACTTTCAGAAAGTTGCCCATATAAAAAGAAAATTGATAGCTTTGAAGATATTTGAGTTAGAGGTTGTTAGATAAGAGACAGGCAAAGGCAGGGAAAAAGAAATTGGGATAAGCAGAAAAGGACAAATTTAAATGTCATCCCAGCAGGGCACAGTGGCTCATGGCTGTAATCTCAGCACTTAGGGAAGCTGAGGCAGGAGGATCACTTGAGCCCAGGTGTTCAGACCAGCCTGGGCAACACAGGGAGACCCCACTGCTACAAAAAAAAAAAATTAGACAGGCAGGGTAGTTTGTGCCTGGGAGGCTGATACAGCAGGATGACCTCAGCCTGGGAAGTCAAGGCTGCAGAGGGCTGTGATCGCACCACTTTCTGGGTGACTGAGTAAGACCCTGTCTCTAAAAAATATGTATGTATCATGTCATATTTTCTTGAATCAGTCTCTTAGTCCTGCGACTAGATCAGTTCAGCTAAACAGCTGTATCCTATTCCAAGAAGTGGCATTGCAGATGGGCTGGGACCTCGTACATAATTCACACAAACAGATCTTTAACAAGAAACAATTCTATGGAAACAGAAGGAAAAAAAGGTGAATGTCTGGCGTCATCCATAGACTAGCTTTTCTAGCTCTCCTCAATCTGAAGCGTCTGGAGCATCTTCAGATTACAATGGCAATTTGACCGGTTTTTGTGGATTGTAGTTCTTTTTTTTTTTTTTTTTTTTTTTTTTTGAGACCGAGTCTTGCCCTGTCGCCCAGGCTGGAGTCCAGGGGCGCGATCTCAGCTCACTGCAAGCTCCGTCTCCCAGGTTTACGCCATTCTCCTACCTCAGCCTCCCGAGTAGCTGGGACTACAGGCGCCCGCCAACCCACCCGGCTAGTTTTTTTGCATTTTTTAGTAGAGATGGGGTTTCACCGTGTTAGCCAGGATGGTCTCGATCTCCTGACCTTGTGATCCGCCCGTCTCGGCCTCCCAAAGTGCTGGGATTACAGGCTTGAGCCACCGCGCCCGGCCTGTAGTTCTTTTTTTTTTTTTTTTTTTTTTTTTTTTTTTTTTTTTTTTTTTT
>NW_020257808.1:8167-21008 GCF_003255815.1 Theropithecus gelada
TTTTTTTTTTTTTTTTTTTTTTTTTTTTTTTTGAGACAGAGTCTCGCGCTGTGTCACCCAGGCTGGAGTGCAGTGGCGCGATCTCGGCTCACTGCAAGCTCCGCCTCTCAGGTTCACGCCATTCTCCTGCCTCAGCCTCCGAGTAGCTGGGACTACAGGCGCCCGCCACCACGCCCGGCTAGTTTTTTGTATTTTTAGTAGAGACGGGGTTTCACCATGTTAGCCAGGATGGTCTCGATCTCCTGACCTCGTGATCCACCCGCCTCGGCCTCCCAAAGTGCTGGGATTACAGGCTTGAGCCACCGCGCCCGGCCTGTAGTTCTAACTGAGTGTTCAGGTGAACTCTCTGAGTAGTCCATATATCATATATCGACAGGCACAAAGGCTGTTTATATATAAGTTGGTGTGATGATTTCCCCTGAAGTTTATAAGTCATTTAGCTTCAATTGCAGGGCTTCAAGAAAAGCCATTTTAATTTCCAGTGATTTTAAATCAGAAAAATGGGAAAAAAACTTGAAAGCATTAGTTTAGAGACTTGGAGAAAGGAAAGAATGCAGGGTTCAGTTTAAACTATAGGCAAATGGTAACAACTCAAAAACAACAGTCAGTCCAGAATCTAACAACAGGGGTACTATAGTTTCTTCTAAAACACATTTTTTCTCTCTCCAGTCCCCTTTTCTACAAAAGACAAATCACAGTAAGAACAACGGCTTTGCAAAATAAGTTTTAGTCTTATTATAATTGGCCTGATTATTTGCATAAAGTACAGTAATAATAGTGACTGGCCATTCAAGCTCTTTTAAAGTTGGCTTTGCCAGAACTTTTTCATAAGGCATCTCAGATTAAACTTTTAAAAGCATCTTGAGGCCGGGCGCAGTGGCTCATACCTGTAATCCCAGCACTTTGGGAGGCCGAGGCAGGAGGATCATGAGGTCAGGAGATCAAGACCATCCTGGCTAACATGGTGAAACCCCGTCTCTATTAAAAACACAAAAAAAATTAGCAAGGTGTGGTGGCAGGTGCCTGTAGTTCCAGCTACTCAGGAGGCTGAGGCAGGAGAAAGGTGTGAACCCGGGAGACAGAGTTTGCAGAGAGCTGAGATCGTGCCCCTACACTTCAGTCTGGGCGACAGAGCAAGACCCCATCTCAAAAAAAAAAAAAGCATCTTGAGTCTAGGAAGGCAACCCAAATATTTGCCATCAGACTATCCCTGTAATACCAGTACGAACTGGGTAAATTCCTCTTTCAGGTTCCAACATATCTTGTGGTTCCTGGGCCTATCATAAAGTGACATTTTTTTACTTACTGCAAGGGCAGGAACCTTGTAAGGGAACCGTGTATACAAGGTACCAGGCCAATCTTTCCAAGGGGCTTTTTATTGGCTTTATAAATCAACCTCAGTTCTTCAAAGCAGTCTAATTATATCCAGTCAAAGCATTTGTAAAATAACCAGTGTCTCCAATTGTGTCCTGTTAAAGAAGAACATGGATTTTTTTTTTAATTTTAAAAAATATAGATGGGGTCTCACTATGTTGCCCAGACTGGTCTTGAACTCCCATGCTCAAGCAATCCTCCCACCTCAGCCTCCCAAAGTGCTAGTATTACAGGCATGAACCCCCACATCCAGCCAGAAAACAGATTCTTTTTGAACTTATGAAAATAACTATATTGGCCGGGCGCGGTGGCTCAAGCCTGTAATCCCAGCACTTTGGGAGGCCGAGACGGGCGGATCACGAGGTCAGGAGATCGAGACCATCCTGGCTAACACGGTGAAACCCCGTCTCTACTAAAAAATACAAAAAACTAGCCGGGCGCGGTGGCCGGCGCCTGTAGTCCCAGCTACTCGGGAGGCTGAGGCAGGAGAATGGCGTAAACCCGGGAGGCGGAGCTTGCAGTGAGCTGAGATCCGGCCACTGCACTCCAGTCTGGGCGACAGAGCGAGACTCCGTCTCAAAAAAAAAAAAAAAAAAAAAAAGAAAATAACTATATTGCCACAAAATAGAAAAACTCACAAATAGTTCCTGAATTTGGAGAAATCAGGTAAAGAGAAAGGTAAATATTTCCATTTTGCTCACAAAAGTATACTTTACCCAATTGCTATAAGCTATAACAGCTTAAGAGAAAAAAATGTTTTCTTGAATCTGGAAAGCAAAACATAAATAGAATCAACAGGCCAGGCACGGTGGCTCACGCCTGTAATCCCAGCACTTCAGGAGGCCCAGGTGGGCGGATCATGAGGTCAGGAGTTCAAGATCAGCCTGACCAACATAGTGAACCCCTGTCTCTACTAAAAATACAAAACTTAGCCGGGCGTGGTGGTGGGCACCTGTAGTCCCAGCTACTTGGGAGACTGAGACAGGAGAATTGCTTGAACCTGGGAGGTGCAGGTTGCAGTGAGCCAAGATCATGCCACTGCACTCCAGCCTGGGTAACAGAGTGAGACTCTGTCTCAAAAAAAAAAAAACAAAACACACACACACACACAAAAACCCAACAAAGTCATAAAAAAATTATTTCAGTGCTCTGCCAGTTCAGTCCATGTAATTAACTCTTGTTCCACTTGATGTTCAGTTATCAATCTTTATGAACCCATCAGTGTTTGTGGTTTTTTTTATTATTATTATTAGAGTCCAGGAAAGTTTTTTACCTAGTCCAATGGTATGATCTCCAAAGTTATCAGGAACCTGTATTCAAAAGTACTTGTCAGGGTACTTTACATGAGTTTCCTTGAGGAAGAAGCAAGTCTTGAACTGTAGCTAATTCTAAGCTGCTTTTTTAAAAGAATCAAAGTAAAACAATAATTGACTGTGGGTGAGAGATGACTTAGACTAATGATGGTTAAAGACGCAATTCACAAGGAGATTTGTTTTTTTGTGTGACATACAACAATTTAACATAATAATTATAAGTTTGGGCCAGGTGCGGTGGCTTACACCTATAATCTCTGCACTTTGGGAGACCAAGGCAGGAGGACTGCTTGAGCTCAGGAGTTCGAGACCAGCCTGGGTGACATAGCAAGATCCTGTCTCCAAAATAATAAATAAATAAATAAATAAATAAATAAATAAAGACAGCACGAGGCAAACTCTCCACTCCTCCCTTTTTTTGCGTGAGATGGAGTCTCACTCTGTTCCCCAGACTAGAGTGCGGTGGCGTGATCTCAGCTCACTGCAACCTCCGCCTCCTGGGTTCAAGTGATTCTCCTGCCTCAGCCTCCTGAGTAGCTGGAATTACAGGTGCCCATCACCGTGCCCGGCTAATGTTTTGCATTTTTAGTAGAGATGGGGTTTCACCATGTTGGCCAGGCTAGTCTCAAACTCCTGATCTCAGGTGATCCACCCACCTCGGCCTCCCAAATTGCTGGGATTACAGGCATGAACCACCACACCCAACCTACTCCTCCTTTTTTTGCAGTTTACTCAAAAGGTAAACAAAAATCTTTTACTATCTCTTATTAATACTATATGAAAATCTTATTCAAAAATGAAAAACAAATTCTATCTTTACATTAGCATATTAATACTAAAGCTAATTTGAATAAAAACTTATAAACAGATCTATTCAATCTCAATCAGCTTTGACCATATAAGATTTCCATAAACCTTTAATAACCTCTTAAAATTTGTTCCATTCTTTATTTCTCAAACTTTCTATATATATTCAGTTTTATCTGTCATTCTTTTTTATTCCTTCAATTTAAAACAACCTTTAAAAACATCAAAACTAGACAAAATTACTTTTCCTTTAACAAAAGCCTCATTCTCATGTCTTCTTTATAACCTTTCTTACCAAAAACACATCCTACTTTCCTTATAAACTTTGCATATAGAAGTGTTTCTCTTGGCCGGGCGCGGTGGCTCAAGCCTGTAATCCCAGCACTTTGGGAGGCCGAGATGGGCGGATCACGAGGTCAGGAGATCGAGACCATCCTGGCGAACACCGTGAAACCCCATCTCTACTAAAAAATACAAAAAACTAGCCGGGCGAGGTGGCGGGCGCCTGTAGTCCCAGCTACTCGGGAGGCTGAGGCAGGAGAATGGTGTGAACCCGGGAGGCGGAGCGTGCAGTGAGCTGAGATCCGGCCACTGTACTCCAGCCTGGGCTACAGAGCGAGACTCCGTCTCAAAAAAAAAAAAAAAAAAAAAAAAAAAAAAAAAAAAAAAAAAAAAAAAGAAGTGTTTCTCTTATATGTAGTAGTTTTAAACACATACATTAATTACAATGTTAACTCTTAGGAAGCCTAATTTTCAGTGAAAAACATAGGAAGTAAGCAATGTTAATTGTTATTAAAGATGCAGAGCCCAGGACAAAGGACAGAGCTTTAAAGACTGATAAGGTTTGGCTGTGTCCCCACCCAAATCTCATCTTGAATTGTGGTTCCCATAATCCCCAGGTGTTATGGGAGGGACCCTGTGGGAGGTGATTAGATGATGGAGGCAGTTCCCCCATGTTGTTCCCGTGATAGTGAGTTCTCACGAGGTCTGATGGTGTCACGAGGGGCTTTTCCCCTCTTCGCTCTGCACGTCTCTTTCCTGACCGCATGTGAAGAATGTGTTTGCTTCCTCTTCCGCCATGATTGTAAGTTTCCTAAGGCTTCCCAGCCATGCTGAACTGTGAGTCAATTAAACCTCTTTCCTTTACAAATTACCCAGTCTCAGTATGTCTTTATTAGCAGTGTGAGAACGGGCTAATACAAAGACAATGCCTGGAGGACTCAACCCCTCCCAGCATGGCCGGGGGGCACAGCTGGGCCAGGGAGGATGGGGCTCAGGCACTGCAGACACACAGCATGGCCGGGGGGCACAGCTGGGTCAGGGAGGACAGGGCTCAGGCACTGCAGACACACAGGTGTCTCCAGGCCACATCATGTCCACTTGTCTTGACCCCAGAATGTAAAGGCTCAAAGCCAAAGACATAAGTTCACAGACAAATTAAGCAAGTATCAAAAATACGACAGAAGCAAATTTTATGACCTTAGAGCATCTAACAGAGACTGTCTAAACCTGTCTAAACCTGTCTGACCAATTGGCCCAGGCAAAGATGTCTCAATTATATTTAAGACTGACGACTTTGAAGATATTCTAATTTTAGCAACAATTTTTTTTTTTTTTTGAGATGGAGTCTCACTCTGTCGCCCAGGCTGGAGTGCAGTGGTGCGATCTTGGCTCACTGCAACCTCCACCTCCCGGGTTTAAGCGATTCTCCTGCCTCAGCCTCCCGAGTTGCTGGGACTACAGGCACATGCCACCACACCTGGCTAATTTTGTACTTTTAATAGAGATGGGGTTTCACCATGTTGGCCAGGATGGTCTCGATCTCTTGACCTCGTGATTTGCCCACCTCGGCCTCCCAAAGTGCTCGGATGATAGGCGTGAGCCACTGCGCCTGGCAGCAACAATTTAAAAACTAGGTTTATTTACCAAAGATTACTAAAGTCACATGAACTAGAAAAGCATTTGGGTTTAGCTATGTAATTCATGAGCACTTATTTATTTATAAGTCAATCTGGTACCATGTATATAATATACAAACAGGCATATACACATATATGCATAAAAATACAGACACAAATCAAGATTTTATAGCTTTGGTTTTAAAATTTTAGCCATGAATCGGGTAAAAATCACTAGTTTAAAAGGACAGTTAAATGGCTGGGCGCGGTGGCTCAAGCCTGTAATCCCAGCACTTTGGGAGGCCGAGACGGGTGGATCATGAGGTCAGGAGATCGAGACCAGCCTGGTTAACATGGTGAAACCCCGTCTCTACCAAAAAAATACAAAAAACTGGCCGGGTGAGGTGGCGGGTGCCTGTAGTCCCAGCTACTCGGGAGGCTGAGGCAGGAGAATGGCGTAGACCCGGGAGGCGGAGCTTGCAGTGAGCTGAGATCCAGCCACTGCACTCCAGCCTGGGCGACAGAGCAAGACTCTGTCTCAAAAAAAAAAAGGGATAGTTAGATTAAATTGTGCCTCTGTAAATGGAACAACTTAAAATTTATCTATCTCACATGGCCGAAGCCCTTACCAAGGTTTAGAGAAAACAAGTAACAAATTTACATCTTGAAGCACAGAGAAAAAAAAAAATTATTTTTATTTACTTATTTTTTTCGAGACGGAGTCTTGCTCTGTCACCCAGGTTGGAGTGCAGTGGCACAATCTTAACTCACTGCAACTCTGCCTCCTTGGTTCAAACAATTCCACAGGGAGAAAATTCAAGCTTTGATTTAGTATGTTAAAGGAAGATTTAAAATGGATGCCAAGGTAACAAAAAGTCATAGGAATTCACAGGATTTTATAAGAACAACAATGCTATTTAAATATGTGGCTATTAATTTATTCTCCATTTTTTTTTTTTTTTTTTTTTTTTGAGACGGAGTCTCGCTCTGTCGCCCAGGCTGGAGTGCAGTGGCCGGATCTCAGCTCACTGCAAGCTCCGCCTCCTGGGTTCACGCCATTCTCCTGCCTCAGCCTCCCGAGTAGCTGGGACTACAGGCGCCTGCCACCTCGCCCAGCTAGTTTTTTGTATTTTTTAGTAGAGACGGGGTTTCACTGTGTTAGCCAGAATGGTCTCGATCTCCTGACCTCGTGATCCGCCCGTCTCGGCCTCCCAAAGTGCTGGGATTACAGGCTTGAGCCACCGCGCCCGGCCTTATTCTCCATTTTCGAACGAGACCACTGGGCTCAGGACAGAGCTCATTAATGAACATGGCCAAAAAAGCATTTGCAGTTTGGAGGACCGAATACTTAAACATGTGAAAAACAGGTACAGCTGGAGGGCAGAGCATCTGGATCTCTTAAAATCAAGGATCCCACATTTACACTGAACGCTGGGTTCCCTCTAAAAAGAGAAACGCATGAGACAAAGCCACGCCACGTTCCACAGTGTACCTCACTATGAAGATATTCCCTCGAGGCCGTGGCAGGCCCACAGCAATCAGCCCAAGGAGTCTCAGCCCCTGATGCCAAGTGCTTCCATAGACTCCAAGTGTTCAGATTGCGCCTTTCGTACCTAAACATGCAGAGAAACAAGCGGCCACTGCAGGAACAACCATTCACAACAACTGCTATCAGCCGCCTCCAACATGTGAGGCAGCCCTTGCCAGTGACCTGCCGGCCATCACACACACTAAGGTCAAGCACTGCCTCACAGCGCAATGTAATCCCTGGTACCCCCAAAGCCAGAGATCCAGTAACACAGGGCCAAAGACAGCAGAGCTTCAGACCCGAGAGGAAGCTACCCATGACTCTTCAGGCCCCACAAGGAAGACAAAAAGGGGGTGCGTGGCCCTTTCTTTGTGTTCCTCAAGGGGTCTCAAAGTCATTAGAAGTCCCTTGTAGATCCCTTCATTGGGTACCAAAGATGGGATGGAGGATTATGGAGGGTAGAAGTAAATGGGACTACAATTCTTACAGGAGCCTTAAAATTAGAACCTTAAAATTTTTACAAAAATTTTAAGGTTCTAAAAGGCCAATACAAGTTTACATTTTTCTCATCAACATTATACCAACAAGGAAGGAACCAAACAGAAGGACCACACATACAATTTAAAGGAGTTTCAGTCAACTGAAAAAAATTCCAGAAACAGCGTCCACAAGCAGAAAGGCCTGTAGATACATGGCTTGAAGATCAGCTCATCGGTTTTTAATTAAGCCAACTTCTTTTTTTTTTTTTTTTTTTTTGAGACGGAGTCTCGCTCTGTCGCCCAGGCTGGAGTGCAGTGGCCGGATCTCAGCTCACTGCAAGCTCCGCCTCCCGGGTTCACGCCATTCTCCTGCCTCAGCCTCCCGAGTAGCTGGGACTACAGGCGCCGCCACCTCGCCCGGCTAGTTTTTTGTATTTTTTTTAGTAGAGACGGGGTTTCACCGTGTTAGCCAGGATGGTCTCGATCTCCTGACCTCGTGATCCGCCCGTCTCGGCCTCCCAAAGTGCTGGGATTACAGGCTTGAGCCACCGCGCCCGGCCAATTAAGCCAACTTCTGACCACAGAGCTCTTTTTAAAAATCCTTTCGAATATCTTATCAGATTTTAGCTGAGACAAACAGCTGATAGCCATGGCGTTGAGCCTTTTTTTTTTTTTTTAAACCAAAGGTACCTCCCAAGTGACTCACCAAAACCAATAAGCCTTAACCAAAGTTATGGCTTTAACCAAGGACACACAAGGCATCTCCAAAGAGGTGCAAAGCAGTCCTTACAACATCCAGAGCCACCCCAAAGACAGCTCAAAGAAAGGAAATCAAAAGCTGCCCGCGGAGGGGGAAGGATCAACAACAAATGAGTTCCCCAGAAAGTCAAAAGTCAGGGCCGGAGGGATGCGGTGGCTCATGCCGGTAATCCCAGCACTCCGGGAGCCCAAGGTGGGCAGATCACGAGGTCAGGAGCTCGAGACCAGTCTGGCCAACATGGTGAAACCCCATCTCTAATAAAAATACAAAAAAAAAAAAAAAAAAAAAATCAGCCGGGCATGGTGGCAGGCGCCTGTAATCCCAGGTACTCCGGAGGCTGAGGCAGGAGAATTGCTCAAACCCAGGAGGCAGCGGTTGCAGTGAGCCAAGATCACACCACTGCACTCCAGCCTGGGCAACAGAGCAAGACTCCGTCTCAAAAAAAAGTTAAAAATCACACAAATATCAAACCAAAAGGAACTGGTTCCTCTACTGGGAATTGAACCCGGGCCATGGCAGTGAAAGTACAGAATTTTAAGTAGTTTCCCAGATGCAGCAGCCTTCACTGTGAACCCCGCAGGGATCCAAAGCAATGGTTTGCGCGCACAAAGGATTTTAACTTGTTATAGGTCCGATTTTCGCTCTTTAATTTTGTGAAGAGGATTTCTAAGGGTAGCCACAACACTATTATGTGTCTTTCCTTTAATCTTCCCACAAATACAAATAAGGCAATTGTTTAGAACGAGAGACCTCTAAAATATATTTTTTTAAAATTTAGGGATCTTTCTAATTTAAAGGATTCATCTTTTGGCTATTGACAATCAGAATTTCCAATGATGTATTTATTCCAATAGCAACTCAATCCAATAAGCCCCTTCATGGAAAGCCCAAAAGGTTATTTTCCAGGTTTAGAGAGGGCATAGAAGAGGAGGCGCCAATGCTGCCCCCAAAATTCACTCCCACGAATAGGCAAAGATAGCAAAAGAGTCTTGTTGCCAGAGACAGTGAGGGATGGTGTTTGTACATACAGTGCCCCCAGTAACACACAAATTTGTTGGGGGCTGCCAGTCACACACCCATTAACCTGTGACACAGGGTAGGCCCTGTTGGGATTGGGCTTTCTGAGGACTGACCAGGCAACAAAGATTGGGACAACAAAAGCCCCTTATGGATGGGCCTGAGGAGAGCAAAAACCACCTGGTGACGATTGAACAGGCCCCAGAGACAAAAACTCCTTATCTGAGGAATTTAGAAGGGAGCAAGGACCACCTGGCGACCATCAAACATCAAACAGGCCCTCCGAGGCAAAACTCCTTATCTGGGGAAAATTAGAAGTAACTAAACTTCCCTATTACCTAAAGCAGGCATCTACTTCCAGATTTCTTTCCCCCAGAACATTTATAAGTAACTAGAATTTCTATACATCTCCAGAATGCCATGCCAAAACTCATCGTACAACCCTTGCTGACATTAAGGCACCAAAATTACTATAAATGTAATCATTTATCATGACCTACATGGCTAATATGGTCCCAATTATTGTTAAGCCCCCACTTTAAGGCCTATAAATGCCCTTAACGAGAAATCCACCAGGCGTACTCAGTCCTCTTGCCGAGGCACCCCACTGCACCCTTCTGCAGCATTCTAATAAACTTTCTTTCTTTTTTTTTTTTTTTTTGAGATGGAGTTTCACTCTTGTTGCCCAGGCTGGAGTGCAATGGTATGATCTCAGCTCACCGCAACCTCCATCTCCCAGGTTCAAGCGGTTCTCCTGCCTCAGCCTCCCAAATAGCTGGGATTACAGGCTCCTACCACCATGTCCGGCTAATTTTTTGTATTTTTAGTAGAGACGGGGTTTGGTCATGTTGGCCAGGCTGGTCTTGAACTCCTGACCTCAGGTGATCCACCTGCCTCCGCATCCAAAGTGCTGGGATTACAGGCGTGAGCCACCACACCCGGCAAACTTTCTTTTTTCTTTTTTTGAGACAGAGTCTTGCTCTGTCTCAGCTTACTGCAACCTCCACCTCTTGGGTTCAAACAACTCTCCTGCCTCAGCCTTCCAAGTAGCTGGGATTACAGGCAAGCACCACCACACCTGGCTAACTTTTTTACTTTCAGTAGAGACAGGGTTTCTCCATGTTAGCCAGGATGGTCTCAGACTCCTGACCTTAGGTGATCCACCCGCCTTGGACTCCCAAAGTGCTGAGAGTACAAGCATGAGCCACTAAGCCCTGCCAAACTTTCCTTTTTCAAACCTATTGTCGGTAAACTCTTTTCACCAACCCACAAGTCGACCACCACTCCCCAGTGCCGGGGCTCTGACACCTCGTCTGGCAGGAACTTCTTAAGACAAACTGAGAGCCTGACACATTCAGAACAAAAACGGTGCTGCTTAAAATCTTACATGTCTGGGGTTCCCAACCGTTTTCAGACTGACCACAAAATGTGACCTGCGAGACACTACCTCTGATTGGCAGAGGCCAAGAGAGTGCCCCTGAGGTAGGAGGCGGGACTTAGACAGTTGACCAGTTTGAGGATTGGCTAAAACAAGGTTGGGGCAAAAGCAGCTTTCAGTCAGATACGCCCACCACTGTGCCATGTCGGTTTACCATTGCCATGGCAACACCCAGGAGTTGCCACCCCTTTCCATGGCAATGACCCAATGATGACTACTCCTTCCCTAGAAACTTCTGCATAAACCATCCTTTAATCTGCATGCAATCAAAAGTGCATATAAGCGTGACTGCAAAACTGCCCTGAGCTGCTCCTCTCTGCCTACGGGTAGCCCTGCTCTGCAGGAGCAGTCACAGAGCTGTCACACCACCTGTTCAATGACGCTGTTTTCTTTTTTTTTTTTTTTTTTTTTTTTTGAGACTGAGTCTGGCTCTGTCGCCCAGGCTGGAGTGCGGTGGCCGGATCTCAGCTCACTGCAAGCTCCGCCTCCCGGGTTCACGCCATTCTCCTGCCTCAGCCTCCCGAGTAGCTGGGACCACAGGCGCCCGCCACTTCGCCCGGCTAGTTTTTGTATTTTTTAGTAGAGACGGGGTTTCACCATGTTAGCCAGGATGGTCTCGATCTCCTGACCTCGTGATCCGCCCGTCTCGGCCTCCCAAAGTGCTGGGATTACAGGCTTGAGCCACCGCACCCGGCCAGACGCTGTTTTCTTCTACCTCTGGCTTGCCTTTGAATTCTTTCCTGGGCAAAGCCAAAACCCTCACTGGCTAAGCTCCACTTTGGGGTTTGCCTGCCCTGCATCCCTCCCACTTGGTCACAACTCAAGCTTTCAAGGACATAAAAAGAGGAGAATCTCATCCAGTTTCCATCTCAGGGGCCCACAGCAAAGTTGTCTGACTAGACGCATCTGATCAGAGCTGCAAAGCTGACTAGCCCGCAGGGCAGCCCCACCCGGGGCTTACAGGGCTTTTCGGCCTGTGTTCCTCCCAACGATACCCCTCTTTATGACAGAACGACACAGAAAGACAAGAATGAAAGATGGCTGTTTCTGGGGAAAATGCAATCAAACAGTATGAATACAACACTAATCACATGAATAGGTATCTCTCATTAAGACTCTGAAGAGGAAAGCAAGGTAAACAGTGATTTTTACCGTCGGCTTGACAAGATTCCAGAGAGGCCAGGAGCCTGGCTGCTAAGACTTTCTTACCCTTCTTTCTGCCAGCTTGTCGGGTCCTGGGTTCCCTCGACAAAGGATCCCAGGAGAGTGACTTTAGTTATCCTATCGACTACACCAAAACTGTAGGAGCCTAGACAAAAACCCTCTGCACTGTGAGTTCACAGAAAATCAACTGACAAAAGCCAGGTTACTAAGAGAAAAGGCATACAGATTTATTCATGCACCAGGGAGAACCAGGGTGATGATCCCAACCTCCCAATGGGGTTCGGAAGCTTACATACCATCTTGAGGTTACAGAAAGAACAGGGGCTCAAAGCATGGCCATAAACAGTTTATGGTGGAAAATCAGGTGACAGTGCCAAGACCGGTTATGGGAGGGAGAGGAGAGGAGGCCTGGCTAGCTAAGGTGGCCTTGTGCTACAGATAAACCTCACAGGTAGCAGCCCTGAGAGAATAGCTGGTGAATGTTCCCTTTAAAAGCGTCAGACTCTGTTACTCTTCCCAGATCAGGCAAGGGAGGGCCTCAGAGAAGGCCTGGCCGCATCAGTGTAGATTCTCTCCACAAATGCAAATCTCCCCCACAAAAGACAGCTTTTCAGCTATTCTTCTATTTCCAGTCCTTCCCAGTAACTGTTTGAGCCACGTCAAGGAAATATATTTGGAGGTGACATATTTTGTTTTCCTTCAAGATCAAAAAAGTTAAGTCCAAGGCTGTCCAACAAGGGAGCGAGGACCCAATCATGTTGTCCTCAGATAAGTTTTTCCCCAGCAACATAACCCTGCAACAGGCCAGACTGGACCCCAGACACGCATTCCACACCATACCATGGCCTCCACCACCCAAACCACAGACACACCCTACCTTAAACACCAGACACGCACACACACCTCAACTACCGCAAACACACATACGCCACACCTCTAACACCACTTACACCCCCCCCAACACCACACACCCCTCAAACACCACACACACACACCCCACACACACCTCAAACATCACACACACCCCTCAAACACCACACAACCTTACAACCTTAAACACCAC